>NC_138890.1:116038320-116178320 GCF_965194825.1 Balaenoptera physalus | reverse complement strand
GTTAAGTAAGAAACGGCAATCCTTCACCAATTGGAGAGAGGCCTCTTTTAAAGACATCAGTATTTCCAACTGTTTTGCTCAGATGTTATAACTTTTCTGTCTCCTTTTCATGGGTTGCTGTATATCTCAAACCTTTTCGAGGGGCCAAATGAGACTCTGAAAGGCAGAGTCATTAAAAAGAACTTTAAAAATGAAAGTAGCCCCTAAGGTATTAAGGCCTTTCTCAGGCCAACTCCCTTCATCCTCCAGCCTTCCTGAGCAGGGCTAGGGCTTAGCGAGAGGGAGATGCTGGGCCAGAAGTCAGAGGCCTGAGTTCCAGGCCCTATTCTGCTACTTCATGGCTGGGAGAAGGGAAGGCGTGGTGAATTTCACTTTTCAAAATCTGTAAAATGGATAAGCTAATGCTTACTATTCGAGTACGCTTTGAGGATTAATTCTTTTAATTATGTGAAAGATGATACAAACCTCATAGCATTATATAAGGCATTATTATTAGTAACAGAATTTGGTTGAAATTCTAGCATCCAGGATCGCAAACACGCTATCCTGTGTCATCCAACGTCAAATGTTATGTACTGCTCACCTTTAGCTTAATTGCAATGATTCTCAAACGTTAGGGTGCACGGCAACCTCACGAGAGTGTGTTAAAAATGCAGATACCTCTTCATGGGTGAGGGGTTTTACTTTGGAGTGACAGGAATGTCTTGCAACTAGATAGGGCGGTGGCTGCACCACATGATGAATGCACTGAATGCCACTGTTCACTTAAAAGTGGCTAATTTTATGTTATGTGAATCTGAATAAATTATTTTTCAAATGCAGGGTCCTTGGCTCCTCCCTCATAGATTCTGATTCAGGAAGTTTTGTGTGGAGCCCCAAAATCTTCATCTTAAAAAAATTCTGCCCCACTCTAGAATTGCCCCAAGCAGTTCTGATGCAGGTGGTCCAATGACCAGGCTTTAGACACCTGAAGAGAACACCTCCTGGGAAGTAAGGAATTTTATACTTTTGTCAGATAGAGGAAGACTGCTAGAGTTGGGCATCAATTAACTGTATAAGTTGTGTGAAGAGAACGCTTAGAATTGAGTTGGGAAAAACCGATGTTCGGCGCTCAAACATCAATAGCTTTCAACATATTTTACAATCTTTCTTAAACAGCTTCTTGTGAAAGTAGGCACAGGAGCCAGCCCAGGGCCCACTTTCGGTCATGCCAAGCACAGACGCTACTTTGGAAAACAGCATTTCCCAAAAGGCAGATTCAGGCCTGATTCATTTCTGAAAATAAAATTCATGCTAACACTAGAAAGGGCCCTCTTGCTTTTGTCTAGTTGCACGGTTCTATAGGGTTGTGAGCCCTTGGCCAAGATTAGGCAAACACCACTTATTTAGAAAACAGCCATCTATGGTCACCACCTCACATGGGCTGGAGGCAGTGTGATCTAATTGTCTGCAGCCTGGACCAATCTGAGCTCGGATATCCACTACCTAGGGGCATGCTCCTGGTGGAGCTATCTACCTTTTCACTGCTGATCTGCCTTGCAGGAATTCAGGGAGCCCAAACAGTAAATCCACTAAGAAGTACCATTTTAACAGAAAGCAGCACCATCAGGGGGCTGGCCTGGTGGGTAACTTAAAGCCTCTCACAGTCCTGGGGCACTGGGGCATTCTCCCAGTCCAGCAAGGATGGGGGTTGGCTCTCTCCACATTAGCTGTTCATGTGTAGAGCAGCAACTAGTTAGGTCCCACATCCTGTGTGAGTCTAGGACAGTAGTAAAGTTGATTTTCTTTTTCTTTCTTTCTTTCTTTTTAAAATAGAGCCCTTCCCTCAAAAAATTAAAGATAGAATTACCATATGATCCAGCAACTCCACCTCTGGGCATATATACAAAAGAACTGAAATCTGAGTCTCAAAGAGATATTTGCATGCTCCTGTCCATAGCAGTGCTATTCAGAACAGCCAAGAAGTTCTACACAGATGTCCACCAGCAAATGAAGGGAAAAACAAAATGTAGTGTGTACATACAATGGAATATCAGCCTTAAAAGGAAGGAAATACTGACACATGCTACAGCATGGTTGACCTTTGAGGACGTTACACTAACTGAAATAAGCCAGTCACAGAAAGGCAAATACTATACCATTCCACTTACATGAGGTACCCAGAGTAGTCAAATTCATAGCAAGAGAAAGCAAAAGGGTGGTTGCCAAGGGCTGGGAGGAGGAAGCAATGGAGAATTGTTATTCAATGACTATGGAGTTCCAGTTTTGCAAGATAAAAAATTCTGGGGTTGGGGGTGGTTTCCCTGGTGGTCCAGTGGTTAAGAATCCGCCTGCCAATGCAGGGGACACGGCTTCGAGCCCTGGTCCAGAAAGATACCACATGCCGCGGAGCAACTAAGCCCGCGCACCACAACTACTAAGCCTGCGCTCTACAGCCGGCAAGTCACAACTACTGAGCCCGCATGCCACAACTACTGAAGCCCGTGCACCCTAGAGCCCGTGCTCCACAACAAGAGAAGCCACCACAATGAGAAGTCCAGGCACCACAACGAAGAGTAGCCCCCGCTCGCCGCAACTAGAGAAAGCCCGCGCGCAGCAACGAAGACCCAATGCAGCCAAAAATAAATAAATAAATTTATTTAAAAAAAAAGTTCTGGGGATTGGTTGCACAACAATGTGAATGTACCTAACACTACTGAACTGAACATTTAAAAATGGTTAAGATGGTAAATCTGTGTTATGTGTATTTTACCACAATAAAAATTTAAAAATCCTCCCTTCCTTCCCTCCTTCTTTCCTTCCTCCTTCCCCTTCCTTCTTTCTATCTTTTCTTTTTTTCTTTCTTATCAAGTAAAATATGAATACAGTCTCATGGGCAAAGGGTTCCAGAAATACGGAAGTGATAGTCCATCTTTATTCCCCTCCCCAGGCACAACTAGTCTGCCATTTGATGTACGTTTTCCCAGCCCTTTATTGGTACATTTTCATACATACTCATTCATGTACACATACACACATGTATAGGCGTACATTCATATATTTACATATATATATATATATATATATATATATATATATATATATATATTCACACTTTAAATGGAACTCGATTTTTCCCATTGCTCTAGTCCTGGCTTTTTTTGCTTGAAGAACACTTTTACAGTTGGTTCTACTCTACAGGATTTCTTCAGGACACAAGAGGTCTCCTTAGCCTGCCTCTGCTGATGCCACCGAGCCTGTACCCTCCAGAGCTGAGTGCACCAGCAGTTTGTGAAGGTGCCTACTGGATCCACGTAGTAGAGGGAACACAGGGGCTGCCACCACCAGACCCCTCCTGGCTGAGCTGAAACTTCAGAGCCCATGTACCCACCAGCATGGCACCATCACTGCCAGAGCCAGAGAGCTGGCAGCAGAAGGGTTTTCTGTTGCAAGCTACTCATTTCCATCAGTGCAGTGGGCTCTAGCACAAAACCTTGTCAACTACTGCATGGGGTGGTGGAGACTTAGGGAAACAGTAATCAGAGAAAGGAGCAACTAACTGGAGGCAAAGGGCTTTACCACCTTTATAAAATATGAACAACTGTATTGATCTGAGAAAAAACCCTCACCCTTTTAGCCTTTTCCAAATTGAGATGATAGCACAGTTATGCATTAAAAGATGTTATCAATCGCAAAGAGCAAGTATGGTCTTATACCAACTAATATCTGCTAAAATGTATCTGACTGCATTGGAAATGTTGCAGCAGATTGGTATAGCTGGGAATAATGAACCACTGCACCCCACTGAAATGTAATTACACAGCCCTCTTGTTCTTAAACCTATAAGGTGAAAGAAAGATGAATAGTGAAAGTAAAAACCGCTGACCCTTCAAACTTTAATTTACGTTATGCATTCACTCGCCCTTCTGATAGGTTTTAGAAAGGTCATAATTTAGGGTATTTTGCAGTTGATAAATGATCTGTATGTTTGTGTTCACACGCACCGATTGATTTGTTATAGCCAAAATATTGTTTCTGTAACAACCCAAGGGCCCTTAACTAGACAAACAGCGAACTGGAATCCAAGGGGAGGCAGAGGGAAACCTGGGCCTGCCCGGAAGGGGCTGGCCTTTGCCCAGAGACTCCGGGATGATGGAGTGGGGAGGCACGAGTGAGGATGCAAGGGCGAAGTTGTGGGAGGAGGAGGTGGTGGCCAGAGCAGATGAAACAGCGGCCTTGGTTCTTGGCAGGCCCTGGTCGTGGTCTCTTCAAACCCTCTCTGCCCGGTGTGGGTGGCTTCCACCGCAGCCCGAGCAAGTCTTGTCAAGACTTTCAAGTTGAGCTCCCTTTGGTGCAGAGTAAGCCAGCAGGGTTGTGAGAGCAATTTTCCCGCCTTTCCAGCCTTGGAAGAGGCTCCTGTTTCCGGGCCCAGTTGATGCATTATGCATCAGGGCTGCCTGCAACTGACAGCCCCTCAGCCAACGTCGACTTGAAAAGCAATGGTGCTAATCAAAGCCGACACATTTGAATGTCCAGACACACACACAGAGAAATTTACTAATCAAAAAGTGTATTTCCTAGGGCTGTCTCCAGAGAAATCCGCGGGAAGAAATTGGAATAATTTATTAGCTTACAAGTTTTCGTTGACAGTTAGCCCAAAGCTATTTATCTCTGTAATAGAGAACGTCTCCAATGTGGCAAAATTGACCAAATCAAACAGCTTTGATCAGAAAATGAATCTGGCAAGCCTGCCTGTCGGAGGGTCCCAGGAGAAAGGGGGGAAACAAACAAAAAGATTTAACAAGTGGTCAATAGGAGAAAGAGAAAGGGATTTGGGAGAAGAAAAGAGCAAGGGAGAAAGAGGCAGAGAGAGAATTTTGCAAAGCCACAGCCCCGGCTCTGGAATGAATTGTTGAAGAAATAAATGATGTTTCACATCATAACATTTAACATGGTGCTTGTGCATTATCTGAGCCCTGCGGCCCAAACTGAGATGTGATTTTTATGGTAACAAGATGATGGCAAACTACAGAGGGAAGAGGTCTGCTGCTGCTCATGGCAGTGGGGAAATAAGCACAGGAAAACCCAGGGGCTCTCCTGGCCCCAGGATGAGCATTAGCCCATTTCTTCTAGAAGGGAACAGTGATGCTGACTTTACCCAGTGTGCCTCAGGAAGCACAAAGTGCTTGCCCATCAAGTACCAAGTTGGCCGAAGGATACTGTAACCATGTGTGAGTCCAGAGGTAGGGCCCACCTGAGGCCCCTCTCTTCTTCCTCCTCTCATGGGCAGTGCCAGGGAGATCACAGTGGGAGAGACCCATGTGGTGGGAGAGTGCATCGCTGCTTTCTATCTTAATCTCTTCTTCCAAAAGGCACACACATTGCAATAAAGGGAGAGCACCAAATACAGCTTTCAAGCCCAGTGGTAGATGGAGAAACAAGATAGTAATTATGAACTAGGGGAAAACCCTCAAAGTATCATAGCCTTACTTTACATATTAAAGTGGGTCTCTCTATCATAAAGGGTGACCAACTACCACCTTTCAATCCCAGATTTGCCCAGATATCTTCTGTTATGAGCAACACTCCACTGCTAACACCCAAATGCATTCACTGGCAAGGGGGTTGCTGTATTCAACAGTCACGTGATTTGGAGGATGCTCCAGCGGCCAATATATTTGTCCCCAAAATGAGTGCTGAAAAACCATCACCAACATCACCACTCACTTTATCCTACAGAAAAGATTTGTGTAAGCTTTTTGTGTTGAAATGCATTAGAAAATCATGGTGAAAAGTTGGCAATAGTATTTGTCAATAAAGAAAAATGCTAAAATATGGAGAAATCTTTCATACCAGGACCTCTGGGTTAGAATTGTTTCATGAGGACATTGTTTGATGAAGGCTTGAGAGCGTCAGGCAGACATGAAAGGGAGCACCAGCTCTGAAGTTTAAGAACCCAACTGGGACATTGTCTGTGACCTCTATTTCGGGACACACTTTCCTTCTGTGTGTGAATCATACGCTTTGCCCTGGATTATTATTACCTGCATAGCAGGGTCTGTTGTGGGAATCAAAAGAGACAATTACCAGAAAGTACTTTGTAAAAGAATTCACATCTTACACAAATTGCTACTGTTTTGTCATGGGGGAAGAAGAGGATGATCAGCCATTTGCTTGATCAACCAAGTCCAACTTAATTGAGGAAGATCAATGTTGGAAAACCAAGACACATGCTCTGAGAGCTGGCCTCCCAGACATGATCCTGGGTGTTTTCCTTGGTAATAGGGCATCATATCTTTCTTCTCTTCTTCCAGAGAATTGAGTTAGAACCTCATAAGAAGGCACTGGCCAAATACCCAGTGCTTCTAGGGACTGTCTCCTTTGGGCTACACGCCCTTGCTCAGACATTTGGGGGAAAGATATAGTTGGCTTTAAATCCTTTCAGGCTCCCAATTCCGGTTTAAGTCCCCATGTCTGATCCATATGTCTGTGTATTCTTGGAGCTATAACCCCTGGCTAATTGAGTGCTAAAGGTGGATCAGCAATTTTGCTTGATCAACCAAGTCCCACTTAATCTGCTCCGTAAAAGGACTGAGTGGACAGTATCTGAAAGTGAAACCATTCAAGCCAGACAATCAACTTGGTTTTGTTGATATTTTAGAGGGGCGCAGGGGAAATAACATTTCGGCCGGTCCTAGGTTTGTTTCTATGATGGCAAATAAGGCAGTTTAGCTTTATTTGATTAAAATCTGCAGCCTGTATTGTGCAGGATAATGGGTTAGCTTGGGTGTTTGGATCAGGTCCTCCTGTGAATGCATCAAGATTGTCCCTTGTTGGGGCTTCCCTGGTGGCGCAGTGGTTAAGAATCTGCCTGCCAATGCAGGGGACACGGATTCGAGCCCTGGTCCGGGAAGATCCCACATGCCGCGGAACAACTAAGCCCGTGCGCCACAACTATTGAGTCTGCATTCTAGAGCCCATGAGCCACAACTACTGAGCCCACGTGCCACAACTACTGGAGCCCACGTGCCTAGAGCCTGTGTTCCGCAACAAGAGAAGTCACCGCAATGAGAAGCTGGTGCATCGCAAGGAAGAGTAGCCCCCGCTCGCTGCAACTAGAGAAAGCCCGTGCGCAGCAACAAAGACCCAATGCAGCCAAAATAAATAAAAGTTTAAAAACAAATAAATTTATAAAAAAGAAAACATTGTCCCTTGTTTACAAGAATTGCATTTTAATACCAATCCTGATGTTATGACAGCCGCGCTGCACAGATTTGCCAGCAGCTTCCCTTGGAGTTGCTCTCAGATGCCATCACGCCTCTGATCCATGTTTTATGCTCTGCCTGGGAGCAGGACCAGCTCACTACCTTCTGCTGCATCCACAAGCCCCTTTGCCCTAGTCTTTCAGTACTCCCACATCTTGCCTGGTTGGGACCTCTGCATTGCTGGTGTGCGCCCTTCTCTCTGGCAACACAGAGCAGCAAAGAGGTTCTGTTCAGTGGTGTTGCTGTGTAGTGTGATGGGAATGTGACAGGAAGCTGCTACCAAGAATCAGCTCCAAAGTGGGTTAAAAAGGCTCAAGATTTTTTATAGTCAGATTTCTGCCTCCTCTACCTTGAAATGTTTTAACATGTGTAAAAGCCGCTGGCTCTTCCAATTAGGAGATCACTGAAATGGTTCCTGGTATGAATTAAAATTTTTCTCTCTTGTGTAACTGATAAAGTGTCTAATATTGGAGGCCCAGATGAAGGCTCCAAGAGTTTATCAGACAAAGACTTCGGTCTTCTCAAGGTGTTCTTGAAATCATGACCATGTAATTCTGTCAAATCTTAACCTAAGCAGGAAACAAAGAGCCTTAGGAACCAAACGCTCAAATCGACAATGCAGGAACTTCCATCTTGAATCCAGAGGTTCTGGAAATGGTGTTTTTCTTGAAACCTTCCCTAATGCTATCTGATATTTAGCATACAGACTTAGAGGAAAGACAGAGGTTGAGAAGGTGAGGAAGGTTTAAGTGGAAGTGAGCCAGACAACGATTTGGGGAGCTGTTTTCCTTAAAAAACACTGTGATTTTTTTCACAAACAATTTTCCCCATAAATCCATCTAACTATAGAATTAGGTTATAATTGGAATTTGTGAAATTTTCCTCTGCTTAAAATTGAAATGGAACCTATAAATGCCACTCTCAGGGTCCTGATCTCCCACAAACCTTGCCTTTTCTTTTTTTTTTTTGTAGAGCATAGTGAATTTTATATATACACATTCCATCAAGACTTCAACTAGATTCCAGGTGTTCAAATTTCTTTTGACCTTAAAAATTCTACTTCAAAGCCATTAAATTAATTGAAATGTTTAAATGGCCCCAATTAGCTTTAATTATATAACTATATAGTCAGTAAGAAATGAACCTATATAGATAAGAACCTAATGGAAAGAAAGAAAATACCCATTCTAAAGCTTGGCATGAATTAGTACTCAGACACCACAGGAAAACTTAATTCTGCCTTTTAAATGAGGTTAATAGGCTCCTAAACACATCCTAAACCCGATGGGAATATTTCCCGTAAATAATGACTATATTTCAGGGGGTCACCATAAACAAAGAGCTGGCCACAGACCCCTCTCTGGATCAGGGAATTCTTTCTAGAGAATTCAGTTTTATAGTTCAATTCATTAATAACCATGTTCTGAACAGAAGAAGTCTAACCCCAACCTTGCTCCTGAGACTTCAAATGAAGCACACTTTAAAAGCCCGGTTCACAAAGATAATCTTCCAGACACTTCTGTTCTAACCAGAAAAAAAATATTTTAATGTACTAGTTCCACTCAGTCATTGCCCTCCCATCCTCAATTTCATCATCTTATTTTTATTATAACAGTTGCGTGAGTGCAGAGGGAAAGGAGAACATGGAGAAAGGCTGCTCTAAAACCTTCGTGCATCTATTAAGATGTCCTGGGTTTTAAAGAACCCTAAATGTACAGGCTCTCAGGCCCCATGAGATTCTGTACGACATAATTCCTTCAAAGAAGTCGGAAGGGTTGAGAAAAGGCTGGACAGGAGTTTTAGGGTTTTTCTTTGTGTTTGTTTCTTTTTGTCAGTGGAGAGGACTCTACATGTGGAATCAACCAACAAACATTTTTTTTCCAACAAACATTTTCAAGCTCCTATGATCTGCCTCAGACAGCTGATGCTCACATTAATCCTACCAGGCTGAAAATGCCATCCCTACTTTCCAGATAAAGGAACGGACGCTCAGGAGGATTCAGTGTTGGATCCGGATTATACCGCCAGACCTGAGAGAGTTGTGATGGGAACCTGGATCTCTCTGACGCCAAGTCCACTCTGCCACTGCCCTTACGGAATAGAAAAGAGGTCCTGGTTTATCCTTAAATGAGAGATGCACTCTTTGCTATGGTCACAAACACTATCCTGCACCTTGGTCCATCCTGCCTGGTGTGTACCTGTGATGGTAAGGATGGGTTAGATATGCTATGAAACAGTCTTGCTCATACTACACATCTGAAGCAGATTGGCTGGGAGGCTCTGCATCCCATAGTCACCCAGGGATGTAGGCTGACAGAGGCTTTACCATCTTATTAAGCCAACGTCTCAATGCAAAGTTTCAGGAGTCACTACAGCAAGGGAAGAGAGCATGGACAATTACAACTCAGCTCTTAATGCTATTACCCTATGTAAGACCGGACACCATTAAACTCTTAGAGGAAAACATAGGCAGAACACCCTATGACATAAAGCACAGCAAGATCCTTTTTGACCCACCTCCTAGAGAAATGGAAATAAAAACAAAAATAAACAAATGGGACCTAATGAAACTTAAAAGCTTTTGCACAGCAAAGGAAACCATAAAAAGACAAAAGGATAACCCTCAGAATGGGAGAAAATATTTGCAAATGAAGCAACTGACAAAGGATTAATTTCCAAAATTTACAAGCAGCTCATGCAGCTCAATAACAAACAAACAAACAACCCAATCCAAAAATGGGCAGAAGACCTAAATATACATTTCTCCAAAGAAGATATACAGATGGCCAACAGACACATGAAAGAATGCTCAGCATCATTAATCATTAGAGAAATGCAAATTAAAACTACAATGAGGTATCACCTCACACCAGTCAGAATGGCTATCATCAAAAAATCTACAAACAGTAAATGCTGGAGAGGGTGTGGAGAAAAGGGAACCCTCCTGCACTGTTGGTGGGAATGTAAGTTGATACAGCCACTATGGAGAACAGTATGGAGGTTCCTTAAAAAACTAAAAATAGAACTACCATACGACCCAGCAATCCCACTACTGGGCAAATACCCTGAGAAAACCATAATTCAAAAAGAGTCATGTACCAAAGTGTTCATTGCAGCTCTATTTACAGTAGCCAGGACATGGAAGCAACCTAAGTGTCCATCGACAGATGAATGGATAAAGAAGATGTGGCACATATATACAATGGAATATTACTCAGCCATAAAAAGGAACGAAACTGAGTTGTTTGTAGTGAGGTGGATGGACCTAGAGACTGTCATACAGAGTGAAGTAAATCAGAAAGAGAAAAACAAATACCGTACACTAACACATATATATGGAATCTAAAAAAAAAAAAAAATGGTCATGAAGAACCTAGGGGCAAGATGGGAATAAAGATGCAGACCTACTAGAGAATGGACTTGAGGATATGGGGAGGGGGAAGGGTAAGCTGGGACAAAGTGAGAGAGTGGCATGGACATATATACACTACCAAGCATAAAATAGATAGCTAGTGGGAAGCAGCCGCATAGCACAGGGAGATAAGCTCGGTGTTTTGTGACCACCTAGAGGGGTGGGATAGGGAGGGTGGGAGGGAGGGAGATGCAAGAGGGAAGAGATATGGGGACATAGGTATATGTATAACTGATTCACTTTGTTGTAAAGCAGAAACTAACACACCATTGTAAAGCAATTATACTCCAATAAAGATGTTAAAAAAAAAAAAAAAGGATGCATGTCCTACCAGGCATAGGGAACTGGGTTTGAGTCAGTAACCAAGGGAAAGAATAAATGGACCTTAGGGGGCAAAGGACTTCTGTCTTGCATTAGTGTAAAAATTACACTAATCTATTATTTAGATAACAATATATTATAAACATATTACTATGTACTTATATTTTGTAACATAAGTATATTATAAAATAATTAAAAACAATAATTTATAACAGGAAAAATCTATGTTAATATAAATGTAATACATGACTTTATAGAAAATATAAATAATACATACATGTGTAAAAATCATAAATATCACCAATTACCCTATCACCAAAATTAATTGATGTTAACATTTTGGGATACTGTCTTCAGATCTTCTTCTATGCATATAAACAAATAAATAAGCAAACAAATAACTAGATATATTGACCATCCATTCACACTTACTGTATAAGCCCAATGGAAAGAGAACATGCTTCTTTTCCAATAGTTCTAGCAATAGTCCCAGGGCCAACTCTCATTGGCCCAGCTTGGATCATGTACCTATCCCTAAATCTAGAACACACAAAAGCCAATTTAACCTATAAGATACAGGTTAAAACTAAATATATACTTTTTTGAGTCATTATACTTAATGAAATAAATGAAACCATGCACATGCAAGTTTTTTGCAAATGTAAGTAATTATTAAAATCATTAATTATATATGTTATTAATATCATCACTGCCCTTTCTCCATTGTCCTTTTTCCTCTCCTCTTCTTGCTTTATCTGTTTTTCTACTTTTTCCTCTTCCCACCAAGTCTCCATCATGTCTGGGTTAACTCGGCTGTGGTGGACTAGTAAGGAGACCAAGTGCTACTTATAGCGGTGTTTCCTTGGGTGGTGTGGTGTGTGGTGATATGGGAACACACCATTAAGGGATACTTCTATCTCTCACTACAGCCAAAGTGGCTTCTGAGAACTCTGTCCATGGTGAGGAAGAATGTAGAGGACGCACTCCTCTCTCCCAGCAGAGACAAGCCCTACCTTTTACACCACCTGGTCAACCATTTAGGCATAGATTTGGTAGAATAAGAGTTTGTTACTCAGGGAATATCTGGGATGATGCATTCCTGTCAGTAGACCTACAGAAGAACATTTCAGCTGAAGAGAGACCAGAAAAAAAACATCAACCCAAATCCTGGAGAGGATATCGATGTGAGAATTGGCATTTTAGTTTGGCAAACTGAAGGTTGGCAACAGGTCAGGGACTGTAAGGACAGAGTGTCATAAAGTCCTTTGTGGAATCTTGGATATGTGAAATAAGTAATTTGGGAATAATTAAATTCCTACTTTAAAAAGTGGGTGGTTGGGCTTCCCTGGTGGTGCAGTGGTTGAGAATCTGCCTGCCAATGCAGGGGACACGGGTTCGAGCCCTGGTCTGGGAAGATCCCACATGCCACGGAGCAACTAGGCCAATGAGCCACAACTACTGAGCCTGCGCGTCTGGAGCCTGTGCTCCGCAACAAAGAGAGGCCATGACAGTGAGAGGCCCGTGCACCGCGATGAAGAGTGGCCCCCGCTTGCCACAACTAGAGAAAGCCCTTGCACAGAAACTAAGACCCAACACAGCCAAAAATAAATAAAATAAATAAATTTTTTAAAAAAAGAAAGTATATTGAACAAGTTTAAAAACAAAAGAAGATAGATTAAAAAAAAAAAAGTGGGTGGTTGACAACACATGTACATTGGAATTGAATAAGTAAATGAATGGCAGATGGTGGGAACCAGGTTTCTTATTGTTGGAGTAGATGTTTACAGACAAATAAGAGAAGGCTAGAATGATCCATGTGGTAATGAATTAGAATTGAAGACATAAGTGGGAAATCATGCTTAACTTAATATCGATACAGATGGTTACATATGGAAATATTTATAGATATACGTACATACATGGGTTAGTATACACATCTATTTCCTTGCTATGTCAGCTGAGAGGATGTAGAAGCAATGACATCCCAGTAGCAATGAGCACACCTAGCACCCAGATCTTGGTTTCTAATACCATTCTCCAATAAAAGGACTAGGTCACCTTGGAGAAATGGTTGATTCTAGAACCGGGGCAGGAAATATACAGGATGGTCCAGGAGCATCTTATAATGCCAGAAAGTAAGGAAGTACTCAAAACTCCACAATGATGGGGGGAGGTGGTGTGGTAGAGAACACAAAGGAACACAGGAGCCAATTGAAAGAGCTCCTAGGGCTTCCCTGGTGGCGCAGTGGTTGAGAATCTGCTTGCCAATGCAGGGGACATGGGTTCAAGCCCTGGTCTGGGAAGAGCCCACATGCCGCGGGGCAACTGGGCCCGTGAGCCACAATTGCTGAGCCTGCGCGTCTGGAGCCTGTGCTCCGCAACAAGAGAGGCCGCGACAGTGAGAGGCCTGCGCACCGCGATGAAGAGTGGCCCCCGCTCGTCGCAACTAGAGAAAGCCCTCGCACAGAAACGAAGACCCAACACAGCCAAAAATAAATAAATTTTTAAAATAAATAAATAAATTTAAAAAAAAAAAAGAAAAAAGAAAGAGCTCCTAATGGCTAAAGTTGTAACAATTTGAAAAAGAAAATAAGATATTATTGTATTATAACCCAAAGTATAAAATGAATATTCATGAGTACATACCAATATGAATAAATAATTGAATAATTAGATAAATGAGGGATAATAGATAAATCTCCCATATAGAAGAATTCCAAATAACATGTGTAGATACTCTCTGCCTTCAAGGAGGTGGGGCATAACTCCTCCATCCTTAAGTTGTAGATCGCCCATAGTGACTTCCTTCCAAAGAGAACAGTATGGAAAGGAGTGGGGGGAGTAACTTCACAGTACAGAAGCCTGTCAAATACTACCTTAGCCAGGTCATCAGGTCACCATCAACAGTAACAAGTCATGTCGATATATATACTCTTGATAAGATGTGACGAGAACAGCGCTTCACCTCTGTGGTCTTCCTCCCCCAAAAATCCATACTCCAAGTCAGATCATGAGGAAAACATCAGACAAATCCAGTTGAAGGTCAGTCTACAAAATATCTGACCCGTACTCCCCCACACTATTAAAGTCATCAAAAACAAGAAAATTCTGAGAAACTGTCACAGTCAAGAGGAGCCTAAAGAAGCATGACAACTAGATAACGTAGTATCCTGGATGTGATCCTGCAACAGAAAAAGGAAATGAAAAAAACTGAGGAAAACTGAATAAAGATTGGACTTAGCTAAATAAATAAATAAATAAATAAATAAATAAATAAATAAATAAATAAATGAATGAATGCTATTACCCTGAAGTGACAGAAATCCATTCACATTTCTTTGGCCAAAGCAAGTTACATGGCCACACCTGACTTCAGGCTAATCCTCCCATGTGCCTGGAAGAAGAGAACCAGAAATTTCAGTGAGCTCCAGGCATGTCTACAACAGTACTCTTATTCATCAGGAGCCCGGACCTTCACCCTAGGACTGGCTCTGCCACTTGATAAGCCTCTTAGCCCCGCCAGCTCTACCTCCCCCACTGAAAGTGAGGTTCTGGGATAGACAGTCACCCCTCTGATTCTGTACCAGAACAAATCCATTACCTCTGCTAGATCTCAGAGCCCACGCACTTCAGAGCAGGTCAGTGGGGTCAGCTCCAACTCGAGCACGTGGCTCAGGGAAGATCGTGCAGGACGCTGTGGAAATGGACTCATTTGTGCACACAACAGGGAAGCCTGCTAGAGTCAGCCAGTTCTTAAGAGTTTTGAGAGAATCCACACAAGCCTGATGAATGTGTCAAGGATTCTGTGTCACAAAATATACTTTGTTAACTCACTTTGACAAAGGCATTTTAGTTTTAACTGCTTGTGACAGCAGCTCACCGCTGACTCATAAATGTGTCCCAAATACAGGTGTTACCCATTTTGTATCATAGATGTGTTCCTTAAAAGAAAGTCGGTATATAAACTACATATTAAAAAAATATAATTACCGCATGCGTTTATGAAAAAACGTATTAGTCAAAGGAAACCAATGACGAAAGTCTTTGAGAAAGGGTGAAAAGATCATCTCTAGTTTTACTTTTTCTCTAAGATGTTCCTTGATGACACCCAGAGCCTCTGGCACAGTGCACAAAGGACAAAGACAGTCAGCAATATTTGTGAGTGAATGAACAAAACTCAGTTGTTCATTTGTGGTTGACTTGCATTTTCATAAAACAGTAATGATACCTGACACTTATATAGCACTTTCCAGTTATAAAGCCTCACATTTTCCTGGGACAGGTAAGAGCATAAACTTTGCTGTCAGGCTAGAATTCTGATCGTAGCTGTTTGTTAGTAGCTGCAAACTTGGTCACGTTACTTCACCTCTTGGAGCCCCTGTCTCATTTGTGAAATAAGAGCAATGCCAGCTTCTCAGGATTGTTGAAATGGCGTAATGAGATCAGTATGGTAACATGTCTAATACAGGACCTAACATGGATAAGATGCTTCATAAAAGGTGATTTCTCTCCCTTTTCTGTGAGGCAGGAAGGGGAGGTATCATTACAGCATAGCACGATGCTAATGACCTGTGTTGGGCATGACTCACGTTGAAGTAGGAAGGGGCAAACAAAGAAGTGAGGAGACCAGCTGAGAGGTGTTGCCATGGTCCAGGTGAAGGGTGAGGGTGGCTTGGATTTGGTGGTGGCAGTGAAAAGAAGAGACATGAATGAAGTTGTGAAATAATTTAGGAATAGAATTGATGGGATGTGGTGATGAATTTGATATGCAGAGTGAGAGAGAGAGATGACTCTCGCGTTTCTGGGTGTCTGAATTGATTTCCTAAGATTTGGAGAGGGGGCAGAGAGGCAATGGGGATAGGAAGAGTCTGGTCTGGCCATGTTGCATTTGAGAGGCCTCTGAGACATCCAAGAAGAAGTCATTGGATATAAGAATTTGGAGCTTAAATACATATTTGGGAATCCTTGCCACCCAGGCGGTATTAAAGCAGTGGGCTGGTGACATCATCTAGGGAGAGAACATAGAAAATACTGAGAGGAGACCGAGGGCCAAGCCCAGACCTCTGGACTAGGGAACAAACTGGGGAGAAAACCAGAAGAATAAAGTATCACAGAAACAAAGAAAAATTCAGTGCTTGGGAAGGAGGGAGTGGTCTGTTCCACCTTGAGAGGTGAGGTGGGATGAAACCTGAAAGGCATCACCAACTGGGACCACACGGAAGTTATCTGTGATGCTGACAAGAATGGAGGGTGGAGGACCAAGCGGGAAGGGACCACAGAGCTGAGAATGGGACCTGAGGAGAGGACACAGCGCTCTGTGAACATGTCTGAGAAGCTTGGCTCTGAAGGAGAACGGAGAGAGAACAGCTTGAGGAGCACATGGGACAGGAGAGGTAGCTTATTGCTTTCGTTTTGTGTTGAGAAATGTGAGAGCACGTCTGTATGCTGAGGGGGAGGACCCAGCAGGGAAGGCAGGAGGGAAGGTGCTGGAGTGAGGAGAGCGCCCATGTCCAAGGCCACCAGGCACCACACTCTCTAACCAGCCCCAGGTTCTGTCTCCTGCCTGAGGCACTGAGAGAGGGGATTTCTCCAGAGCCTCTTGGCACTAGGGTCCTGCAGAGCTTCTAAGGGCCATTCACCGGGCAGTAGAAAGAAACAGAGGCTCTTTCCCACTGCCTAGAAGTGGAGGAAAGAGAAAGATGAAAAAGAGAAGGGCAGAGGGGGAAGAGAGGAAGAAAACAGAAAATGGAGATGGCCAGTCCTCCCCTGTGCCCAGGTGGTCGGGAAGCTGGGAAGCTGAACTCCAGATGATCTGGGGGCTCTGATGCCTCAGAGGGATGTCTTCTCCAGCTGAAGCCCAACACTTGCCCAGCCTCAGGAGGCTAGTTGTCAAGTCTTGGCTTTCCTTGCAGATCTCAAAGTCTTGTCAGTCCAGAGAAACTTCTAGGGTGGCAGCCACTATCCCAGAGCTGAGAAACCGGACTTTCCTCTCTTTGTACCTCCCAGCTCCCCACCTAGGTCTTGAGCCACAGAAGGTTGTATGATTTCAATGAATTATCACAAGATGAAAGCATTTTGCCTTCCCACCAAATCGGTCGTGTTTCCTGTAGGCAAAGGGGGAGCAGAAGAAAAAAAGGCTGGCCCCTGGCACGATTCATTCACTCTCTGAGGCATGAGATTTGATTACCAGTCTTTTAACACGCATGACAGCAAACGTTACTATTTGCCACAGAATTATCTGGCCCCCTTTGAAATTCATCTACTATGTTAAGATCTTTGACCCCCAGAGGTAGGGAATGCCACAGGCTGACTTCATGCCACTTACTGCTGCTGCCTCCTCTTAGCAACAAAGCCTTTCTTGAAATACAAGACATTAGGACAAAGAAGTGCCTAATTTCTGGGAGTAAATATTACAGTTCACTGAAGCACCTGCTTACTTTACAAAGCAGCCAGCTAGCCATGATTCTTCAGCCTCTAACCTAAACCTTCTGTCACTCTTCTGATTGGCACCCTCAGATTATTGTTTTTAAAAGTACATTAAAAAAGAGAAAAAGAAACCACCATCAAGTATCACTGGTTAACACACTTATTATCTTCCACATCGTTCTCCGCTTTTCCTGTGCTTACAACTAGACCAGAAAGAGGTCCAAAGTACGACTGTTTTCTAACTTCTGGGTGGTGACGGGCTTGGAGGCAACATCTGAGGCTGTTGGCTGGGGGAGGCTGAAACTAGAATTTAAAAAGCAGGAGCCGCCCCTTGACTTCCATCTCTGGAAATTTAACGGCCACCTCCACACTCTCTCTCCTAATACACATCATAGTCTTGAAACCCATTATTCAGCATAATATCTTTTAAACTGTTGACAGGAGCCACTTTGGAAGAGCGTGCCCCCTGCTCTCCTTTCACCTCCCTGCGGCCTCCCTCCCCGATGGGCCTGCGCTGGCTCTTAGGGCGGCTTTCTTCCTTGTTGTCCAGCTACACCTGGCACAGTGCTTCTGCCCTCTCATAAGGCCATTTCAAAATGCTCTCTCTTTACAATGTAAGCTTTTCTTGTGCTGAAACCCTGTCTTTCATGTGCTCTATAAAGCCCTTGTCACACCGCATAATGTAAGCTAGACAATGGCGGCACAGAAGAAATAACAACTGACCATTATCATCCACTGTGGAACCACTAATGAATAGTCTGCCTTTGGACGGCTTCTTACAAACTAAAATATAAACGAGGATAAAGGGCAAGGCTGAGGAAGAGTCAATAGAACCTCACAATGTGAAGACTTAACCTCTGTCTCCATCAACTCATTAGGCTTTTGAGTTTTATCACCAGCCAGAACCTTCTCTACTTGCCGAGGGCCAAATGTCTTAAATGTCTTGTCAGAGCTTGGCCAAAAAAAAAAAAAAAAAAAGAATTGCTTTTTCTCCATGTTAAGACATAAACTTAGAAGCCACAGTTCCTGTTGGAGATTGTTATACATTTTGCGAATATGAAATCAACATTGTTACATAAATGTGTGATGAAAAGAAGCAATTGTGTTGTAACCAATTTTTTTAAATTCCACAAAGACAGTATCTATGATTTATGCTGTTCCTGCCATTTTGACAAGTGTTTTTATTTCTTGGTTTATTAGGTTAATGTTCAAGGTCCATGCTATTTTCAGCTTGCAAAATTATGTCTAAGTGCTAACATAAGGGAAATCAAATCTTATAATTTAGGCTGCTTTGCTTCCAATGACTGGAATCAACATATCCAACCATTCACACAACACTTCCTGAATGGCAAAATAATGATGTTTATTCTCCTAATATTAGTTGAGGGCTTACTATGCCAGGCATTGTCCTAAATGCTTTGATATATTAGTTTTATCCTCATGATAACACTATGAGGTAGCAATATTCATACCCCCTAATGGTGAGACGAGGAAACTGAAGCCCAGAGAGGATAAGCAAGCTGACCACGAGTGAATTTACCTCCAGAACCTAGGCTCATCTTGACTAATACCCAACACTGCCTCCATCATGGAGAAATTACTGGTGACACATGAGAAGATTGAAATGACCAATGAGGTCGATATTTAGAATGGGTATGAGGTCAGACTTGTAGAGAGATTCTCCAATTCTTCCCGCCTGATGTCTGTTTCCAGTAGGGCCCTCTTCTAGAAACAATGCACACACCCTCTCCTCACACATCCTTAACGTGGTTCTTGAGGACCTTCACATAGTTTTACATGACCCAGTACCTTGGTCGCTGCTCCGCCCACAGGAGTTTACGCCAGAGATGGGCACCTTCATTATTTTATTTACCAAGTGTTTAGATGTTGATGTGAGAGGACAGCCTGGGGAGCAAGAGGTTGGGTGTACCGCTGAGGGGTGCTTTGCTGGCGTGTGAAGCCCTGAAGGGACTATAATTTAGCTTGGCCAACTTCACATCTTTAACCCAGGGCCAGGCCTGAATGCAAAGCCTGAATTTTTGATACAGTACAATTTCATAAAACAAAACCAAACTGAAAATAAACAAAAACACCTCCCCTGAGAAAATCTATTTATTTCTTACTTCAAAATGTACTTATATGTGACGTATATTGGAATGAATATCCATTAATCAGAACACAACTTTTTTTTTTTAAATTTATTTATTTTTATTTATTTATGGCTGTGTTGGGTCTTCGTTTCTGTGCGAGGGCTTTCTCTAGTTGTGGCAAGCGGGGGCCACTCTTCATCGCAGTGCGCGGGCCTCTCACTATCGCGGCCTCTCTTGTTGCGGAGCACAGGCTCCAGACGCACAGGCTCACTAATTGTGGCTCACGTGCCCAGTTGCTCCGCGGCATGTGGGATCTTCCCAGACCAGGGCTCGAACCCATGTCCCCTGCATTGGCAGGCAGATTCTCAACCACTGCGCCACCAGGGAAGCCCCCGAACACAACTTTTATTATCTTCTAAGAATATGCCTCTTTTTACTGACACTCTAAGGCAAATTCAAAGGATTACAGTGAGCTCAAAACCAAATTTTGTAGAAGGGGCTTCTGATAGCTATCAAACCCTCTTAAAAAATACTTTACAAGGTCTTCTGCTACATTCCCTGACTTTCAATAACTGGAGGTGCAGGGACTTCTTGCACAGCAAAAGGTTATGTGTTGAGGTACCTAGAACCATCCATGCCATATTTATTTATTAATATTGCTTCCTACTGGGTGAGAGAGTCGAAGAAAGACAAGAACCTGGTCACTGCCCATAGGCAGCTGGTCAGTAGATGGGAAAACCAGGAAGGCTTTCAGGACATAACCAGAGAACCATTTCAAGCCATTTCAATAATCAAGGGTGTTTGGTTCTGACTGTCAAAGAATTCAGGGTTAGAGGAGTACTTTAATCAAGAGAAGATGCTTAAAGGCAGAAGTAGTAATATATAATATTAGGATGATTATTCTAAAAATATCTGTGTGGTAGCAAGAAAGCTGCATACTTTTACTTTCCATATTTGGAAAGGGTGTCTACAGGGTGAGTGGTTCCCAGTAAACCAAGTAAGTAAGGGCAATGGGAATAATTTGCTGTGAGACTCCAAGTAAGCTTATTTCCCTCTCTGGGCCTCAATTTCCTTGTTTGTAAAAGATGGGGTTAAACTGGAAAATTCTGTGGGTCTCTGCCAGCTCTAACATCCTATGGTAAGACTGTGTCTCCATACACAGCAGTAAGACAGATCTTCAAACTGTCCAACTTTTGGAAAGGTCTACTCAGCAAGGGAGGGGGTACCCTGACTATCCCCTGAGGGAGGCAAGTGATGAGGACACTTCCCACCTGAAGGTCCTGGGCATTTTCATACAAGGCTCAGAGCAACCTTTTCTTACCTTGGTGCATCTTCTCTGAAGGGCTTCATCACACTTCAGGACAATGGCATCCCTCACTTCTGCAAATTCTGAATCCTAGCAACATCTTTGCCCTCCCTCTAACTTTTAAGTAACCTGATGGAGTAGACTAATTTTCTTTCTGGATTCATATGCTCTCATTTATCTATTTCCCTAGGATCTCTGTTTCTTTCTCATATTCAGACTGAGTTTATCAATTTTACTATCACCCACTCCCCAGTTGATTAAATCCTAAATTTTATCATCAGAGTATTTTGGGGAGATAATATGTTATAAAATTTAAAGTAATTTTTAATTAACATCATAATATGCTCATAATTGCATTTTCCATAAAAGTCTTTAAACTTATGGAATCATCATAGAAAGCAGAGTTTGAACCCAAACACTTATCACTGGACTCTTTGAAAATATAATATGATAGATTTCTCACCTTAATTGCTTTTTAGCAGCTTTCTTTATATGAAGCTAGGAGAAATGATACTGATATATTTTGACATTTTTCCAAGTATAGTCCAAATAATACCATACAAATACAGAAAGAGGATGTTCCTAAGCTCTGTAGTAATTTGTATTCGATGTATGATACTGAGAAACAAGTTTCTAGAATTAAATTAATTAAATAATTAAATATCACATGGTTAATGCATAGGTCTCTGTCATGTTAGCTTAGTATACTAAAACCACAACCTTTATTTTCAACTAGGTACAAAAGTCATAGACTACAGTTTCTCGTAACATCCCTTTTGGACAGAAAATTTACTTAGTTATTCAGTCTAAGAGCGTATTTGCTTCTGAAGATGTTTATGTGGCCTCTGGAAAAGCCTCAAGTATGCCATAGGGCAGATTTGCCCAAACCAATTGGGCTTTTTTGACTGCCTTCAAGGGCCAAGAAAGAAAACATGAAGTCAGTCTAAAAATTGCTTTATATGTTTGTAAACCAACTTCACCAGTCAAATGGGCTAAAACCATCAAACCAGTTCAGGTTTGTGGACAGTCTTCATTTAAATCCTAGTAGAATGGAAGTGGCCCAACATTCCCATCCCTTCAAATAACAACAGAGCTTGGCTCAGGCTGGAACAAACCTCAGAGACTGAACTGCTCATGTAACACAGGAGCCCGTTCGCTAGCAGAAACAGCACAGGGAAGCCGGGGCACCAGGCACCATCAGGCCTGGGGCCTCCAAGGGGCACCTTTTGATTTGCAGGAGTGAGTTGCTAAGAGGAGGTGAGACGTTCTGAATCTTAACATCTCTGCTCAGTGGAGATTTTCCAAACAAATGCTTTTTTCTCTTGCCCAGTAATAATTCCACATCTATTCTATATATTCTTGAACACTCACACCTGTTGATATTTTGCTGTCACAAGAAAAGCCCTGAGAGAGGAGAACCCATTGAATTTATCTGTGCTTTTAGTGATTTCTGAGAGAAAGGTGGTATTGCAGCAATCCATTGAAGCCACGTACTATAGCAAAGCTAAAAGTCTGTCACACAAAGGCACCACCTGTAACCACTCTTTTGAAAGGAAAGTCCTTGGCAAACAATGGCCCGAGTGAACCAGTTTAATCAGGCAGGAGTCAAGATCACTGAGACATAAATTAAGCATTCATCCTTGAGTAGCAGCCAAGCAGCCAAAGCCCCCATAATCCCAATTAATCCCATCTTGTGTGGTTGCCCTTGGGCCAAGGGCAGAGGGGAAGAGAATTTGCACATGCTGGTTCCGCATCAGCTCTTTACCCGTACAGGGGTGGGTCTGTAATAAAGGAGGGCACCTATGCAAGGGCTCCTGTCCTGACGTTGTAGCAGCCAGAGTCCTCCCCCCACCTCCATCCCCCTCAGCATCTGCAATCTGTCAGCAGAACTTTCTTCAAGGACATCCCGCACTTTTGGAGAGTTAGATGCTGGGGCTCCTTTGCAGACAGACACGACTGTCTCATTCTCCTTTGTTCAACGGCACTGACTTCCCATCACCTACTCTTGTGGTCACACAGAGTGAACAAACACTCCACAACCCCCCTGGAACTCATTTTTGCCAACTGATATTCCATTCTGGAGGAAAAGTTGACTCGCTTCCCAGGGATAGGAAATTTCCCTCCAGAGAGCAGCTGTTGTGTCCACAGACAGAATCAGCCTAATGGGACCACTGCTTAGCTCTCTTGCTCTTTGTGGGAAGGAAACTCAGTCTACTCTCTGCAAACATGTCCGCGCCTCTGCTGCAGAGTCACTGTGCCTGGGCCCCCAGGCCCCTTCCCACTTTACCAGAAGCCAGTCCAGACACCGGCTGCGTAGAAAGGGCTCTGTGGTGGCTGGCTGGCCACCAAAAGCCTTCCCCCTTTCTGTGAACATCCTAGCAGACCCCGTGTCCCAGCTTTCCTTATAGTTGAGGGGAGGAAGATGACATATGACTCGGTTCTCTCCAGCAGAACATGAGCACAAATGGTGTGCACCGCCTCTTGCTTTGGCCCATACAATCCTCCTGGACATGCTCCTCCATGCTTGTTCCCCTTTTCTGGCTGACTGAGATGGAAATGCACCCCCTCGACTCCCCTGCCCCGTATTCTCCTGGAAGCCAAGTTTTAAAGATGGCAGTGTCACCCTCAGCCTGGGTCCCAGAATGACGACAGCATAGAGCCACATCTCCCCTTGCCTTTTCCAACAATACTTTTCCAACCCTACCACGCTGTTAGGTGAGCAAGAAATAAGCTTCCATTGTGCTGAGCAATTCTATGTGTGGGTCTGTTCATTACTACAGCCTAATCTACCCTAACCATACAGGCTCAAAACATGTCAGCTTCTGGACACTCTGTAGGCTCTACCACTGGACCAGCGATCTCTGACCACACATCAGGGGAAAGGGAAGAGAGGTTGTGAGGGCTCCTCAGCACAACCCTAATCCTTCAACCCTGAGCTTCAGCAATTCCCTGATGGTAATGGGTCTCTAGTCTAGTAACTCTGTCCACACCCATCTCTTCCTGTAGGTGAGCCCTTAGGTTCTTGGCCCTGATGGTGGCCTGGGCTCTGAGGTTCTTCTCCAGCTGGAGGTACAGGTCTTTGTGGCTCTAGCTCAGCAGAGTCATTTGTGACTCAGGCTTATGAGTCAAGCCCACCAAAGGTGATGGAGAAGTAAGCCCTGACCTTTTGTGGAAATTAGAGCTAAGAAGAATCAGCATGAATCTCACTTCTGGGAAGAAAGAAAAGCACTGAAACTTTCCACTCTAAGTCACATTTAAGGAGAATGAGGGTCTGTGGGCCCTTGTTTTAACTGCAGTGAGTCCTTGTCACTTAAAGTTTTCGTTTCTTGAGGAGTGTCAAGTTTAATTTCCATTATTTCAGTTAATTGTTTAAAAATAAATTCGATAGAAAGAAATAAAAATAATGCCTCCTATTATATTTATTTTTGAAGATGCTAAGTGTTAAATTTTTGGAAGAAGAAATAGAAAATAGTACCCTCATTTTCATCACCAATATACTGGTGTCAAGAGATTGGACTCAGGGATTTAATTAGCACTAAGAATAGGACAAATGGGACATGAAGCACTGTAAACAGTGTTCAGTATAAAGACAAACCACCTGTACTTCAAGTAGGTAGGACTGTTTCACTGTTTCTTTGAGAAAAAAAAAATGTATTAACTTGATTGGAAAGGATCAGACTTATTAACAGGCAATATAGAGAAGGTACAGCCAAGAAAAATCATTCACTCATAAAAATCATTATTTAAGAGAAAAATGTTATTTTACACAAACTCATTGATACTCATTTCAGTGTTTTGTTTTTTTTTCCTAAACTCTCCATTTGTTGATAAGAAGTTACAGAGCAAGGAGAGAGGCAATATTCCCCTGCAGATAAGTCAGCTCCCTCTAGATGGGTAACCCAGTTAAAACTAAGTTTCTCCTGGTTATCTCTTACATTGCTGGTGGGAATGTAAGTCTGATGATTTCTAAAAAAATTATACACTTACTATATGACTCAACAATTGCATACTGGGCATTTGTCCCAAAGAAATGAAAACTCTTATCCACATAAAAACCTACACACAATTGTTCATAGCAGTTTATTTGCAGTAGCCAAAAGCGAGAAACAACCAAAATGCCCTACAATAGATGAATGATTAAACAAACTGTGGTGCATTCATACCATGGAATATTACTCAGCCATGAAAAGGAACCAACTATCGATACATGCAACAACGTGGATGGATCTCAAAGGCATTATGCTGAGTGAATAAGTCGATCTCAAAAGTTCAAATACCGTATGATACCATTTATATAGATAGCATTTGCAAAAT
Source organism: Balaenoptera physalus (assembly GCF_965194825.1). Taxonomy (NCBI): domain Eukaryota; kingdom Metazoa; phylum Chordata; class Mammalia; order Artiodactyla; family Balaenopteridae; genus Balaenoptera; species Balaenoptera physalus. Next base: position 116,153,207 of record NC_138890.1, on the reverse strand, counting down.
GACAAAATTATAAAGATTAAGAACAAACTAGTGGTTAGTAGGGGTTAGGGACTGTAGGAGAATGCAGGGGAGGCAGAGAAATTGGTGGAAAAAAATGAGTTTCTAATTCCCACCTCACATGTTACATGTAATTTTTAATGTAAATTATCAAATATTTCTAACTGTTTTTTAATGTGTGCTAAATATTTTTAAAAGGAGTAACCAATGCCACTTTCAGAATAATGGTGATGTAAAGCATAGTTTCCCATATGAAAGAGGAGATTAGATGATCTATTTTAGTCAGGGGCTTCAAAAAGTGAGGGGGACACTCCAGGGGGTACAGAAGACAATCAATTGGATAGTGGGAAAGAAATATTAGAATACTTAGAATTTCTATTTAGTGCATATCTTATGCATTTAAAATTTCTATTTTGGAGTATATGTTATGATGTATATATTAGTTTCATAGGACAGTGTATCATTTACACATAAGTAAATGTGACTATGGGGATGCAAGCTCAAAAATGTTTTCCTTCTTTTTTATTTTTTAAATTTATTTATTTATGTATTTATTTTTGGCTGCATTGGGTCTTTGTTGCTGCGTCCGGGCTTTCTCTAGTTGCAGCAAGTGGGGGCTACTCTTCGCTGTGGTGCGCCAGCTTCTCATTGCAGTGGCTTCTCTTGTTGCAGAGCACACGCTCTAGGCACGCGGGTTCAGTAGTTGTGGCTTGTGGGCTCTAGAGCGCAGGCTCAGTAGTTGTGGCAAACGGGCTCAGTTGCTCCACAGCATGTGGGATCTTCCCTGACCAGGGCTCAAACCTGTGTCCCCTGCATTGGCAGGCGGATTCTTAACCACTGCGCCACCAGGGAGGTCCCTCAAAAATGTTTTCCTGATAGGAGTGCATGAAAGAATACTCCCTAGAAAGATGTCAGGAGAGCCATGTTTGTTGGTCCTCTGTTTGCCCTCAACTGTTGGTCTTCTTTTCTTCTTACTCAACTTGCACTGTGTGAGAAACCAACTCAAAGAGTTGTAACTGCTATCACTATGGTAAAAGGGTAAGACTCTATCTCCAGACCAGATTACACTCCTGAGCAATCTTCAAATTCAATTGCCCACAGAGCATATTCTATCAGTATGGGCCCAATAAGCACATCCCCTCCCCCACACTCAAACTGAGCTCAATTCATCCAGCCCTCCTTATTTTAAACCTGCTCCCTTTATTATATTCCTCATTCTTGTCTATAATTCACATGATCACCCTAGCTAGAAATATGGTGGTTATCTGAGATTCTTTTCCCCTCTCTCTTGAATTTTACGTTGTTAATTTTTACTTTTTCATTATCTCTAAATTCCTCCCATTTCAGCTCTCCATGTATCAACAAGGATAAATCTCACAAATATAATATAAAAAAAGTTGCAGAAAGATGCATAGTCTGATAGGTACAATTCTAAATATAGGAAACAGTGTATATTGTTAATGGACACATACATGCATCAGAAAACTAAAAATCATGCATGGTAATAATGTATCCAACCTTAGGACAGTGATTGTCTCTAAGGAGGGAAGAAAGGAGGAGAAACTGAGGAATAAGGCTATGTTTCTCTTTAAAAAGAGGCAAAATTTTGACTTATGTTAATCTGGGTAGTGGTCACATGAGTGTCAGTTATACTATTCTGTGAATTTTTCTGTATGTTTGAGATATTTCATAATTCAAATTTTTTTTTTTAAAGAAAAATTCCTAATTCTCCTCACCTCCCTGCCCATGGCCAAAGGACCTAGTTCAAGCTCTTGGTATTTCTCTCTGAATTACTACAAGTTCCTCACTGATCTCCCAGCCTCCTTTTTGCTCCTCTTTAACTTATCCATCACATGCAGACAAAACAAACATTCTAAAATGAAAATTGGAGCATGTATACCTCTGCTTGTGGCCCTTTAATTGTTCTATATCAGTTAGAAAATGACATAAAATGCTGAATAGCAAACAACCATAAAAATCTCAGATGTATGCAACAATAAGCATTTATTTGGTCTATGAATATTGAAGTCAGTTGTGGGGTTTGGCTGACCTAGGCTGTGCTTCTGGGCTGGGTTGGCCCTGGTCCACATGGCTCTTACTTCACCAGCCTGAGCATGTCCTTCTCATGATGATGGCAGAGATGCAAGTAGGGAAATGGAAATACACAAGACCTAGGCTTGGATCATGTACACCATCACCTACACTTCATTATACTGGCCAAAGCCAGACACTTGGCCAAACCCAAAGTCAAGGAGTAGAGAAACATACTTTAGACCTTTAGTGGTAAGAACTGCAAAGTCACGTGGCAAAGAATGTGAATACACAGAGTGGTAAAGAATTGGGGCCAATAGCATAGTTTTTCATAGATCCTAGGATTTAAGGATAAATTTTCTTCTCTTAGTGAGGCACAGACAATACTCTCTGAAGGCATCATGAGCCACCTCCCCAGCCTCATTGCCTGCTGCTCTACCCTCTGTGCTCAGGCCATTCTGAACTATCGGCATGTCTCTGAATGTGCCTGTTGTTTCTTCTCTCTTTGCCTCTGCATATGTTATTCCTTCTGTCTTCACCAGGCAAGCACCCATTTGTTCGTCATAGCCTCAACTCAGATCTTCTTGACCAACCCCTTCCCATGTAGACCAATTTTCAGCTTCCACCTTCACATCAGTAAACTTGAGCATACCCCTTCTATTTTCATTGCATTTTGAGCACACAATGTGGAAACCCAGCACCACTCTTACTCGACTCCTTTCAATCCTTTGGGAACAGAGATTTACATCGTCAGTGCTTATCAACTTACTGAGGCTCAGTAAATGTTTTTCGATGAATACAATCTTCTGGCTATTGGTTAAACTTCCCTAGTTTCTAGAAACAGAGTAAGGTGTGCTCTGACCAGGAGACCACATAGTCTAGTTTTCAAGGCAAGTGAAACTCTAGTTGTAAATTAATACATTGATATCCTGGTAAAACCTTTATTTAGCTTAGAATCAGATCATTTTCAAATGAGCTGCACCAGGGGTACTGACCTTGAATCAAAGCCACCAGTAAGATGCCAGGTGAGGAGTGGCCTAAGAGCCAGCTGACCTTACCCATTATGTTACTATCAGTGTAATTTGAGGATGGAAGAGACCTGAGGTATATTTGCTTTATGAAATTGTACAATAGTAGGGTGTGTGAAGGAAATCAGAGAGTAAATTCCCACCTAGTATGCTAATAGCTACAGTCATCCATCCCCAATTCTTGGAAGAGGCCCTAAAATCAGGCTGTGATTGAGGCCTCTACTATCCACTACTGCAGGAAGACAAAGGGAGGGAATGAATCCAAATGACCTTCTGAGCTGCTATGCTGAAATCACTTATATTTTTTTGGTCAATACAGCCTCACTCTGGAGTGATACGTACCAATCCCTTCTTTAAAGCACCGTTGGGTTTTGTGTTCAAGGACAGCCCCCCAGCAGAAACACCCTACTTGGATCCTACACCACTTGGATTCATAAACAACCAAAAGACAGAGTCAGTTAGGGACAAAAGTGAGCTCAGAACATACTACTAGAAACAATGGACTCACTGTTGTTTGTTGGCTTTTTTCTTTAGGGGGGGGAATGTAAATCAAAGAACAAGAAAACAACTTTTTAGTCAATCAAGATGCGTAAATGACACCCCCAAGGCTTTACACATTCAAGAGAGCTAATTACAGCATTAACAAATGCTTTACTACCACCAAGAGAAAGGACTAGCTGCTTCGTCTGCTTCCATTTCTAATTTCCTTAAACACAGGAAAATGCGCGAAACAACTTTATGCCAATATTGCTTGCTACAAAGTTCATTTGTGTGGTTCTGGCAAAGAGATTGTTCATCAATGTTGTGAAAGTACACTAGAAGACATCTGATGTGAAATTCATAATTGAAATGTTATGAGCAGTTTAGCATATGGATCCTTCACATCCACTTAATTGCCAGTTTGGTAATAATTTTATGTAATGAGGCATTATTAATAATATGTGAAATACTAAATTGACGTAATACCCTAAAAACGTAATATGACATTTGCCACTGAAAGAATATTATGATTCCAGGTGTCTTTACTACGATTTCCAAAACATATGTGATATTACGTAGAATAATAATCCTTACAAACAGCTTGGTTATGATGTATTTCAAATTCATTCTCCAGGTTATAATTTCTTTTTGACAAAATGTGCAAAACTTTGTCCTTGTGGACTCGCGTTGCAACTGTTGCTTGAAGCTCCCACCCCGTTGGGTGGTTGCCATCTCGCTCCTCTTCAGTTGAAGTGGCATCTGATTCACCAGGAGGGGGAAGTGAGACAGAAAAGTCGGAAAGGTTTGTCCCAGCTCAAGCACTGAGTAAAAAGAGGGAAGCAGAAGCCACGTGCTCTCTGTTGACAGACTCCTCAAAGTTTCATCACACCTCAGGGATTATTAAAATATCTCAATACAGTTCCTAAAACCTTCTGATTGGGGCCATGATTATCATTTGCATTTGCGAGGCCTGAGGGAAGAATGCAAATGGAGACTCGTATACTGCAGGTTTACATATTTTAAAAGTTATAAGTGAAGCGAACAAACTATTAACTAAAATACGATCCTTTCTACCTTGACAAAAGTCTGTCAAAATGCTTTCTTTCCGCCATCTTTCCGTGCCGCCATAATGGTGCGCATGAATGTCCTGGCTGATGCTCTCAAGAGTATCAACAATGCCGAAAAGAGAGGCAAACGCCAGGTTCTTATTAGGCCGTGCTCCAAAGTCATCGTCAGGTTTCTCACTGTGATGATGAAGCATGGTTACATTGGCGAATTTGAAATCATCGATGATCACAGGGCTGGGAAAATTGTTGTGAACCTCACAGGCAGGCTAAATAAGTGTGGAGTGATCAGCCCCAGGTTTGATGTGCAACTCAAAGATCTAGAAAAATGGCAGAATAACCTGCTCCCGTCCCGTCAGTTTGGTTTCATTGTACTGACATTGTACTGACAACCTCGGCATCATGGACCATGAAGAAGCAAGACGAAAACACACAGGAGGGAAAATCCTTGGATTCTTTTTCTAGGGATGTAATACATACGTGCAAATAAAATGCCTCAGAGGGGGAAAAAAAAAAAGTCTGTCAAAATGACAAAACGGATAAATATGTAAAAAGCCTTGGTTTTTATATGAATTAAAATCAGGTAAAATATAAAATATCAAAAACAACTAACCCTGATTATTACTATTCTTTATTATTGTTATTCCACTGTTGGGCTATGGATGAGTAATGAAATAAAAATATATATAATTCATAAAAAATTAAAATTCAGCCCACAAAATTTGTTTTTCTTGCTGTTATTTCAGCAAAATTTCTAAAGAGCTGTTATAATCAACATTTTAACATTACTTGTGTTCTATTGACAGTAATGACCTAAATGACTAAAAAGCAGAATGTCATTGTAGGCAGATGGAAATTCTAATATATTTTCATAATATATATTAAATGTAAACATTCATATTTTTCATATATTTTTTCAAAAATTTCTAAAATATTCACAATTATGCATTAAACTTAAAAGGCAGAATGAAAATTGTAATTGATAACTATCATTTAAATCCATTTATTTAAATAATGCTGAAAATTTTAATTTAACCCTTTGAAATTTTAATTAAATCTTTATAATTAAAATCTTTGTATTTTATAAGGACAAAACTATCTGCAGTTACAGCATTTTATGTTCATCTGGTTGCCAGGGTAAAGAACGAGCATCACACTTCCACATGCGTGTCTAGACAAATATATCTATATAAATCTATATAGACATATATATTTAAGAGTAATATGATCAGTTAATACTGCAAAATGTTCCTAAGGCATCATGCGCAACCATTGCAAATACCACACGAGCTTGTGAACCACGAATTGGAACGCAACTGGAAGAGAAGTAAGAAAACGGACGCTAAGCACTACTGGGAAACAATACCTCATAGTATAATAGTCTATCGCCTTCATGCTGACAGGAAGGATCTGACAAGTTAATTAATTTGTCCTTTCTCTTACCTAAGCGCTTTAGCCTCTTAAGTCTCCCTGCACTCAAAAGCAGCGTCTGCCTCTGAAGCTGGCAGTGGCACAACCCATGCATCTCAGCATTTGGATGCAGTTGCCTTTTGTTTTGAGGACACGGGGGGGGGGGGCAGGCCATGTAGAAAAGTGTTTCCTGGGGACTGGAAGGTGTTAGCCATGGAAGCAGATGTTTAAAGGTTAGGGTTTCCTATGTCAGCACTGAACACTGGATCCCAAGCGACAGAGGTGCACATGTTCCTTAATAAATGTGTGTGTGTGTGTGTGTGTGTGTGTGTGTGTGTGTGTGATTGTAGGATCCTCTAAAGTGCAGGTTCCAGAACAAGACTACCCCTTGCCTGGCTCTAAGTGCAACACAGAATGTGGTACATATACACAGAAAGAGTTTAATAAATGTTGCTCCCATACCAAATAATAACACTGCTTCATAGAGTCTGAAATTTTCCCCTACATACTTCCCTTTTTGAGCCAGACTTTAGCTCAGATCTTTCTCCATCTATTTGTGGTATGTTTGGTGGGGGGTGGGGGGGGAGAGTGGCCATCATCTTTAAAATTTTGTATCTATGTCCAAGGCTGGTTTAGCTTATCACATAGGTATTGCCATACAGCAAGTTATAGCACTGAAATTCCTCCACAGCATTGGTTAAGCAGTGGTTTTCCTGAACCCTATGTGTGTCTCGAACCCTCATATCGCTCACCTCCCTGGGACCGACTTCCCAAGATCTCTACAGAGAATCTCCAAGACTCTGCTTCAGTGCCTGAGCCACATGTGTGGCTCAATATTTTTAATATCACCCGTGTCAATGTCGTATAGCAGGGAGAAGTACAGGTGAAAGGGACAATGGGTTAACACCGTTTGCACTTGCATCAACGATATTTTAAAGAGCATCATTGGTGGAACACTGGTAGGATATTTCTGGATGGAACCAATTTATCTGAATAATAGGAGGAGAAGAGATGCCCTTTCATTGTGAGGTTGGCTACTGAAATCTGATTCAGGGTCAGTTAGAAGGAGAGCTATTTCCATGCTGACAGATGTTCAGTAGCTTTTGTCAAGTGAGTTGGTGGCCTTTATCCAGTTCCAAGTGGCCAGATGTCCAAATCACTAAAATCACTATTCTAAGCTGATGTGTGTGATCTGATTAAGGTCCTTCTTGGGCTTTTTGACTCAGAGTTCAAAACTGAATTGGAGCAGAGATTGAGACAGACCTGTAGGGAAGAACTACAGCATATTCTGATTCTAAGACAAAATCGAATGCTTAAATGTACCCAGCACTAACCCATTTCGTAGAGTAACCTAGGATTTAATCTTCATGAAATATTATTTTAGCACCTGTCGAAAGTCTGCAAGAAAACAACTGGTTATGAAAAGTAATTGTGTTATTTCAATGTTGAATATTTTTTGTACTGAATGTTCATCAAAGGCTGGTGAGAGTGAAAGGAAGGAAGAAGAGGCTAACATAATAGGACATTTTCCAAGTTGAAGTCACTTATTTTGATTTCCAAACCCAAGTTAGCCCAGCCCCTTCCAAGCCCAGATTGAGTGTGGCCTAGGGTTTCTTCCAGAGCTTGGCCCAGCACCAAGAGTTTGCTATTATGAAATAGATTCAACCTTTATATGTATTTTTATACTGTCCATGTTCAGAGACAGATGCAGGCTTTGTGCATCCTTAAAGTTATACAGTTTGGAAATCTCTCTTTAAGAAAAGAATATAAAATCATAAATTCCAAATTTGTAGGGCCCCAACCAGGGCTTTATATAAAGGGCCCCTGCAAGTGAGGGTCCCTGAAACATAAGCTCCAGGAGCATCTTGGTGGACCCACCTCTGTCTAGACAGTTCTCCCTGTGTAGTAGGAACCAACAGACTCTGTGGAGCTGTGACCTTCTTTTTTTTTACTCCTTGTAAGTTCTTTGTTGTGCTATTGTGCCTGCCGTAAAGGAAAATGCAATTTGGGCAAAATCCACCAGGTTTCTGTAGCAGGAGAAAATGGATTTTCTGTCATTTAAAAGAGATCTGATTAAAGGGCCACTCCCATATAAAGTCTTGATGAAATGTGAGTTGTGTGACCAGATTTAAAAAAAAAAAAAAAAAAGATAGAATCTGTGCTGCTTTCTTTAAGCTTACAAATGGGTATAGCTGGTATTCATATCTGGAAAACTCTTTCAAATCAACTATATAGTGTCAACCCCTGTACACTCTGAGGTGGTATGGGAGGGGGAGCAGGCCAGTTATTGTATAAATAATGTCTTATCCCCCTTATTGTGCCATGTAAAGCAGAACACGGAGGGCAGGGATTGAAATGACCGTGGTATCACTCAGGAATTTAAGTTGAGATGTTGTTTCTGAAGGTTTATTTCCATTTGGTCTAAAAAGATAAATTATAGAAACATTATTACATCCTTCCCTCTTTCTAAGTTTATGGGAGGCAGTGGCTTGAGAGTCAGGTGGGAGTCCAAGTCCTGAGTGGGGCAGTCCAAGGGAGACGGTATACAAGATTCTATGGGACAGACATGGATGAGACAAAAGGGCCAGGCACCTTAGCAACCTGCTCTGTTCCTGGGTAGGACTCATGTTCTGGAGTCAAGAGGAGGCATCTGGGTCCTGGTGATGAAGGTGAGATAACTTGATTTTTTCATGAGTCATTTAGAAATATTTTTGGATTTCTAAATGTATCAATATTTCTTTTAACTTACTTCTTTTCATTAACTTCTAACTGTGTTGTGATAACTTTTCTTAAAAATATGTTGAGGGCTTCCCTGGTGGCGCAGGGTTTAAGAATCTGCCTGCCAATGCAGGGGACATGGGTTCGAGCCCTGGCCCGGGAAGATCCCATCTGCCGTGGAGCAACTAAGCCCATGTGCCACAACTACTGAGCCTGCGCTCTAGAGCCTGCAAGCCACAACTACTGAGCCCAAGTGCCACAACTATTGAAGCCCGCGGGCCTAGAGCCCATGCTCTGTAACAAGAGAAGCCACCCAATGAGAAGCCCATGCACCACAACAAAGAGTAGCCCCCGCTTGCCGCAACTAGAGAAAAGCCTGTGTGCAGCAACAAAGACCCAACACAGCCAAAAAAAAAAAAAAAAATGTTGAAACATATGACCTAGCATACCATCTATTTTTGGAAATGTTCCATGTGTGCTTAAGAAGAATGTCTACTCTCCAACTGTTGATAGGAGAATTCTATATATGCTCATTAAATGATGGTTATTAGTTGTGTTCAAATCTTCTAAGCCTTCACTGATTTTCTGTCTGCCTAACCTATCAAAATCTGAGGGAGAAAAGGAAAACAACTCAGTTTTAAAGTGAGTAAAAGAATCATGCCCCCTGATTTCACACTACATTACAAAGCTATACTAATCAAAACAGCATGGTACTGGCATGAAAACAGACACGTACATCAATGGAACAGAATAGAAAGCCCAGAAATAAACCCACACTTACATGGTCAATTAATCCATGACAAAGGATGGGGAAAAGACAGCCTCTTCAAAAATTGGTTGGGGACTTCCCTGGTGGTCCAGTGATTAAGACTTCACGCTTCCACTGCAGGGGGCATGGGTTTGATCCCTAGTCAGGGAACTAAGATCCCACATGCCACACGGTGCAGAAAAAAAAAAAATGGTGTTGGGAAAACTAGATGGCCACATGCAAAATAATGAAACTGGACTACTATCTTACACTATACACAAAAATTACCTCAAAATGAATTAAAGTCTTTTGAATGTAAGACCAGAACCATAAAACTCCTAGGAGAAAACATAGATGGTAAGCTCCTTGACATCACTCTTGGTGATATTTTTTTTTAGATCTGACTCCAAAGGCAATGGCAACAAAAGCAAAAAAAACCAAATGGATCATATCAAATTTAAAAGCTTTTGCAGAGCAAAGAAAACCATCAACAAAATAAAAAGGCAACCTACTGAACGGAAGAAAATATTCATAAATCAGTATTTTTCTTCCATTCAGTAGGTTAATATCCAAAATTTACAAAAGGGGTTAATAAAAGGAGTAAATATCCAAAATACACAGAAGCTCATATAGCTCAATAGTAACAACAACAAAAAAAACCAATCCAATTAAAGATGGGCAGAGGATCTGAATAGACATTCTTCCAAAGAAGACACACAGATGGCCAACAGGCACATGAAAAGATGCTCAACATCACTCATCATCAGGGAAATGCAAATCAAAACCACAATGAGATATCACCTCATACCTGTCACAGCAGCTATTATCAAAACAACTAGAAATAACAAGTGTTGATGAGGATGTGGAGAAAGGGGAGCCCTTGAGCACTGTTGGTGGGAATGTAAAATGGTGCAGCCACTATGGAAATAGTATTACTCAAAAAATTAAAAACAGAACTACCATACAATTCAGCAATTCCACTTCTGGGTATTTATCCAATGAAAATGAAAACACTAATTTGAAAAGATATATGCACACCTATGTTCATTGTAGCATTAATTACAATAGGCAAGATATGGAAGCAACCTAAGTGTTCATCGATGGATAAATGGATAAAGAAGATGTGGTATATATATGTATGTAAATATATATACAATGGAATACTACTCAGTCATAAAAAATGAAATCTTGTCATTTGCAGCAACATGGATGGACATTGAGGGTATTGTTTTAAGTGAAATAAGTCAGATAGAGAAAGACAAATATTGTATGATTGCACTTATATGTGGAATCTAAAGAATAAAACAAAACCAAACAAAACTCATAGATACAGAGAACAGACTGATGGCTATAAGAGAAGAGGGGGTTGGGTATGGGCAAAATGGGTGAAGTGGATCAAGAGGTACAAACTTCCAGTTATAAAATAAATCATGGGAATGTAATGTACAGAATGATGATTCTGGTCAATAATAATGTATTGCAAATTTGAAAGTTACTAAGAAAGTAAATCTTAATTGTTTTCATCACAAGGAAAAAAATTTTGTAACTTTGTATGGTGACATGCTAACTAGACTTATTGCAGTGTCATTTCACAATGCATACAAATGTTGAATCATTATGTTGCAAACTTGAAACTAGTGCTGAATGTCAGTTATACTTCAGCTATAAAAAATAAAATAAAATGAGCAAAAGACTTGAATAGGCATTACACAGACTAGAAAATATTTACAGCAAATACACATCCAAGAAGATGCTTAACCTCATTCGTAATTAGAGAAAAATAAAGACTACAAAGAGATACCATTTTTCATTCATTTAATCTGCAAAATTCAACAAGTCTGACAGCACCAGTTGTTGAAAGGATATAGATCAGGAGGATTTCTTATATATTGCTAGTGGAAGTATATAAAGGCACAACCACTTTGAAAAATAATGTGACGTTATTTTGTAAACATAAACATTTATATACTCCAAGGAGGATCAGTTCTATAACCAAGAGAAATTCGTACACACATGCATCAAAAGATGTGTGTAAGGAAGTTTATTGCAGCACTACTTGTAATAGCAAAAAACTAGAAAAGATTCAAATACCCATCAACACGAGAACAAATAACTAATGGAATATGTTACAGCAGTAAATAATGAATGAACTACAACTACCTGCAACAACAACAGATGGATATCAGTAACACAATGTTACATAAAAAACCCAAAAAATCAAGTCCCAGAAGTTACAAAGTTACCTACAGTTTGTACTACTTGTTTTATGAAGGCATATACACACACACACACACACACACACACACACACATATAATAAAACATTTATCCTATTGCATATACGTAAGATAAACACACCCTCTAGGACAGTGATTATCTTCTGGGGGTAAGGTGACAAGATAGGGGAGGAACACAAAAGTGGGTGTAAGTTATTGTCAGTGGTTTAGTTTTGGCATCAAGTGGTGATTTCTTAGGTGCTTAATACATTACAAGAATAAAGAAATAAATAAAAGATAGCGCCACACATGAACAATGAAGCCTATATATCATAAACAAGTAGAACAGAATAGTTCTGTCTGCTTGAGGTTCCATTTAAATGTAAATAAATGAAAGATAGGGGAAGGCCTGGGGAAAGCCCAGATGTAATGAAGGGGTGGGAGAAACCCAAGCTTTAGCTGTCTGATTGTACCGTGAAGCATAATTTGGCTGGGTCTGCAGACATCTGATCCCCCCAGGCTGGGTTGATGGTAAACAAGTCTAATGTTTACAGGTGCCTCAGTTCCAGTCACATTCAAGAGCAAGGTGGCTGTGATGATGCTATCTGAGGAGGAGCCCTTTTCCAGCTCTCACCAGCCCCAGTTCAATCCTGTCTTGACCAACTCTCAGCTAACTGACAGGGGCTGAGGCTTTAGGAGAAGGATGGAGCCTATTTTTAATGAACTAGAGGGGAAGAGCTCAGGAAACAATTGTTCAACCTCACTCTTCTCCCACCTTCCCATCTCCTTCCAGTATCTTCCACTGGCCTCACAGAGCAAATGGGGCTGCAGCTCCCCCCTGGAAGCCAGAGGGCAAAGGATGCATTGAGGCAGTCCGTACAGCTCAGCCTGCCAGGGCACAGAGCAGGCTGGAGAAGGGTGGGAGTAGATCTGAAGAGACAAGCAGAAAATATCCAACAAGGAAAAAGAAACAGAAGTGCTGAGGGAGGCTCCTGAGAAAGTTTCTGAAAGGGAGACAGACTTTTTAGCCATCTTTTCTCTTCTTCCTTCCTGGAATGGAGATACAATGCCTAGAAGCACAGGTATCATATTTTGACCATGGAAGATGCAAAACACATTTGAAGAATGGTGAATCAGGAAGATAGAGCCTGGTTCCAAAGCAGCCATGAATATAAGCTAGCCCCAGAGTCATTGTTACATAATAAAAAATCAAACAAACCAAACTTTTAACGTCAAGCTTCTGTTACATGAAGCCAAATGCAATCCTGACCAATTCAGATACCTTGCCAAAGTCTCTGATCAGATATGCTGAATTATTAAGTAATTTTCTATTCCTTCCAATGTACTAGATGATAAACATCATTTTGGAATCATTTGAGTTAACATTTGAGACTTCATAAAAAATAGATTCATTCATCTTCATTTTTAAATTTTAAAATTAACAATTTGATAGTAGAAATAAGCTGAAAGTCACTAATTTTTCTTTTATCTGCACATTAACTGACAGACAACACAAAGTTTTTATTCATTTTTCTGGCTCATTTAAGATAGCTTATTTTGGGAGTAAATAAGGTGAGGTGTCAAATTTGTAAAATATGGTTAACACTTCTACCTGAAACAGTTGATTACCAAGTCTAAAAAAATACTGATTTCTAATGCACCAACCTGTATACTTTTTACCTAGAAAATAATTATGAAAATATGGCAAGAAATAGAGTAATATCACGATCACCCTTATGATTAAATCAATTCTCTCCCAAAGACAAAATGAAATGAAACAGCTCTCTCATAGCTGACTAAACAAGAAAAGATAATATATAACAGATTAAATGTATATCTATTTATCCATCTATCTATTAGTATGCCTTATATGATACATTAAATATTACTGAAAAGCCATACAACTTCTCAAGAGCATCTAGAATGTTTGAATATCAGTGAATATTTTGACTACACTAGAGAAGTTTGCCAGCTAAAGGAATTCAGCTAGTGGATTTTATGGTAAAGAAAATAATTACATTTGAAGTTAACTGTTTTATAAAATCTACCTCTTATGAATTGGGACAAAGCTGTATATAGAGAAACCTGTGATATGTGACTAATCTGAGTTCTTAGTCAGAAGCTTGTGAAAGATTTTGTAGCTCTTTGTAGACCAATTAGGTCTCACAGTCTCACAGTCACCAGGGGCCTCTTTAACTGCATCTTCAAACCTGAAACTGTTGGCGGTTGATGTTCAGAGAAATGAGGTATCAGTGGGGTTGGTGACAAAACTTAGAGTGGTGGGTCATGGGCAGGATCTGTGTATGCCGGGGCATTTAAAGGAAATGCAGACAGATGGAACGACGGCACACACCAACTTCCTTTGGGCTCAGATTGATAAAAATAGATTGACTCAACACATTGTGGTTTAATAACATGAAACTTTTCTTTGGAATTCTTACTGCATTATTTTGTGCAGCCCTTGTTATTCAGATCAGATCTCGCTTTATAAAACGTCTGGTGGGGGTGTGGGGGAGGACTTCCCTGGCAGCCCAGTGGTTAGGACTCCAGGCTTCTACTGCAGGGGGCAGGGGTTCAATCCCTGGTCTGGGAACTAAGATCCCACATGCCACGCAGCCAATAAATAAATAAAACGTCTCAAAATTTTAAAAAAAGTCTCGGGGGGATATCTAGTAAACAATGTGGTTTTGGTTGCTGTCTCCGTGTAGCCAAAGACGGAGAAGGCTTATTACCTTTGGTCGCCAACCCTTCCCTTAGAGATATTGTTTGGATTAATCTTATATAGTAGAGACTGGCCAACTGTTCTCTTTTCCTCCTAGGCACTCAGTTAAACTATATTTCCCAGTCTCCCTTGGAATAGGTGCAGCCATCTGATAAGCTCTGCCCAGTAGAATATGGGCAGAAATGATATACACCACCTTTAGGCCTGGCACACAGCAGTCCTCCCTTCTTTTTCCCTTATGTCATCTAAACACAGGATCCTCTTAAGGCTTTAGAGAATGAAGACACTATTCTGCAAGGAGCCTGGGTTCCTAAAAGACTGTGTGGAGCAGTCTCCCTGCCAACCCTTATTGGATTGATGCGAATAGGGAAAAGAATAACAGCAAAACTCGTTAATGTGATACACCACTAAGACTTCAGGACGATTTGTTATAGTAATTAAAGCACCCTGACTAATAAATCTTAAGATCTGTATATGAAAAGAATACTGTTATAATTATCTTCTCAATTCATACATACAAATAAAAATGTGTGCATAGGCAACTTACTGATCATTCCAGTAAAAGTCTAGAAAATACCCATTCCCTAATGACTTTAACATATTTTGGCATATAGTTCTACAGTCTTGATAAGTATCAGACTTCATTTTGGGGGAACAAATGTCACAAAACTAAGGGCTTTCATTCCTATTTTCTTCACCTGGAATCTATTTTAAAAACCATTCACTTCTTAGAAAATTATTCATTTTCAGTATTACTCAAATGATGATATCACTACATCAGAATATAAGACACTGTCACATCTATTTAACAAGGAAGAAAAATAATTACATATGTAGTTTTTAATTGTTTCCAAAATTTTTTAAATCCAATCTTATCTTTTGGAACAATAAGAATAAATGCTTGTATCATTGGCATATGATCACAAGAAATACTTTTGTGATTGTTAAAACACTAATTACTGCACTTATGCAATCCTACCTTGGGTATCACTTTTTTTTTTTTTTTTTAATTTATGTATTTATTTTTGGCTGTGTTGGGTCTTCGTTTCTGTGTGAGGGCTTTCTCTAGTTGTGGCAAGTGGGGGCCACTCTTCATCGCGGTGCGCAGGCCTCTCACTATCGTGGCCTCTCTTGTTGCGGAGCACAGGCTCCAGACACGCAGGCTCAGTAATTGTGGCTCACGGGCCTAGTTGCTCCGCGGCATGTGGGATCTTCCCAGACCAGGGCTCGAACCCGTGTCCCCTGCATTAGCAGGCAGATTCTCAACCACTGCGCCACCAGGGAAGCCCTCCTACTTTTTTTTTAAGTTAATTTTTATTGGAGTATAGTTGCTTTACAATGTTGTGTTAGCTTCTACTGCACAGCAAAATGAATCAGCTATACAAATACATATATCCTCTCCCTTTTGGATTTCCCTCCCATTTAGGACACCAAAGTGCATTAAGTAGAGTTCCCTGTGCTATAAAGTATGTTCCCATCAGTTGTCTATTTTATACATAGTATCAATAGTGTATATGTGTCAATCCCAATCTTGCAATTCCTCCCACCCCACCCTTTTCCCCCTTGCTTTCCATACATTTGTTCTCTACGTCTGTCTCTATTTCTGCTTGGCAATTAAGATCATCTATACCACTTTTCTAGATATCCTACTTTTACTATGTGCTCAATATATTCAGATAAACTCTAGCTTGCACAAATAGTTCTTGGAAATTGCTTAATCTCTCAGTCTTTACTCACCCCAATCCTGTACTATGCTATTTGACCAAGTTAAGAATGTTTGACCATAAGCATAGTGAGCTTCCAGTTATTTTTTCTCTTAGATGCTTTCAATCGACTACTCAGAGATTAGTTTTCCCTACACAGAGTCATTGAACTCAGTCATCTCAAAATAGCTAAAACAAAGCAGTATAGATCAGCTCCAGGTTCAATGGTCACACTGGAGGAGCACAATTCATTTGTTAATTAAATGCATACTATCTACACCACTGCCTCCTGTTAGCTTCAAATTCCTGTTTATAGGCTTGGTTTGCCTAAGGAGTGAAAATAAAATAGACACCTCCCTCTGCTCCTGCTAAACAGACTTTCACGGAAGCTTTTCTCCCACTCCTAGTAGCAGATCAGCCCAGTAGCATTTTAGTGAATGTCAACTCTGCTACTTGTTTCTCCCTACACCCCAAAATTAATAATATAATTTGATGGTAACATAATAATTGATAATTTATATCAATAATTTGACCGTAACACAATTTGGGGGAACAACCAACTGTCATATTATGGTTCTACCTAGAAGCCCCGGGGATCAGCCTGATTTGGACCCAAACTTGTGGACAGATTTTGCCCTGGATATGACTTGAGTCTGCTCAATACTGAGCTCCCTGAAGGCAGGGACTGTATCTATTTGGCTTTCCGCTGTGTATGCAACACCTGGTGCAGGGCCTAGACTATAGTGGTTTCTCAAAAAATACGTTATAGAAAGGAAGAAGTATCAAGAGATAAGGCTAGAGAACCTCCTATACCATACTAAGGAGTTCGGACTTCATCCTGGAGGAACCAGTAATATTTTTTTTTTTTGAAGTACAGTTGATTTACAATGTTGTGATAGTTTCAGGTGTACAGCAAAGTGATTCATTTTATGTTTTTCTCTATATATACATATCTATATAGATATTCTTTTTCAGATTCTTTTCCATTATGGGTTATTACAAGAGGAACCAGTAATTTTAAGTAGGGATGTACATGAATACATCTTCATTTTTAGAAAGCTCCCTCTGGCAGCGTGTGCCAGCTGCCCTGGACTCCAAGCTATGTGAAGGGAGGGGACTCTGCCTGTCTTGTTCATCACTGGTATCCCCAGTACAGAACACAGGGCCTGGAACATACAATCTACTCAAGAGTTAGCTGCTAAATGAATGAATAAAAAGTCCCTGAAGCTTGCCTCTGAATCTTCCAGAAGAACAGAAAAGTTTTAGGGCCTCATGAGGAATTTTGACCTCCTCTAGGTTAGCCCTGTGATTTGACTTCGCTGGTCCTTGACCCTTCTGAACGTCTAAGAAATTCACCAGAGCAGAGTGAGACATCACTCTGATCTAGAGACATCTTTTGGACCCAACTAGACATATCTCTTGGGCCTAAAGTGGAACTGATTCATTCTCCAAGACATAGAGTAGGATGAGCCATCCTCCTTGAGAACAGTTTCTCAAGGGACATTTGCAGAATGCCTGGAGGTCCCTGTCAGCCCATTCCCCAAATAACAGCACTCCAAAGGGTACAAACCATAGGACCAGCAGTTAATTTTATGGCTGATAAACATGTTTCAACCTTGAGCTCCCCGATGTGTTTCTGTGGGTCTACTAGGCAGCCTCTGGAGTGCTGACCTTTGAAAAATGGGCATCACAACCTGACATTTGAGGCTGTTCAGTGCCTCTGGTGTCCGCACAGTTCAATAAGTCTTGCTTCTCACAAAGCCTCCTCCCTTGCTAACCCTGACTGTTCCCAAATATAAATGAGAAAATAAAACATTTACTTTGAGGAGAAAATAGTACTCTCTCTTTGACACTTCTTCACACCCTCACCCATGTGATTCAGTTATAGTTTTTAGTAGCTGTTTTTACACTTTTAATTATTTTGTAGAGTTAAAATACGTAATAATGGATAACTGTGCAATACATTAAATACTTATGGGTACGTTGTGCCTTCTGTTATAATATAAAATCCATCTATTCTGGTTGATGGGTTTTAACCTCACACAGAATACTTTAAACTCCATTTGGACTTGTGCCTACAATCACCTTAGCAAAGTCTCTTAAGTAACTGCGCACAGCCTAATTAGTATGCATTATCAATTAACAAACTTAATAGCCGGCAGATTGATTAGATCCTCTGTTGCAGGGGCAGAGCTGAAGCGAAACAGAATGAAAAATCATTGCATGCATACACTGCAGCTTTGTTATTTTCTCAGATACCCTCCTCCTCCTTCACATTCCTTTAATTAATGCATGCATATGGTTCTGCATATCTGGTAAACCTGAGTTTTCCCTGACTCCTTCATAAAGCTCATTCTTAAACAGAGGGAGTCCCTGCTTCCCTTTTCTTTGGGGGGCTCTGCATATATCATTCACCCCTCTTCTTGCCCTTTGCGTCGCACTGAATATTAAAGGGCTGCTTCTCCCAGCCTGGTTATCCTCCCGGTGGTGGAAATGGGAGAGGAATACAAAGATGAGTGGGAAGCATGTGCTTTTTAACACAGAGGACCGCTCGGGAGTCACACTGGTGGGGCTTTGACAACCGTAAAGTGCTTCTAGCAATTATTTCCAAAAAGAATGCTACAAATGGACTGTCCTGTTATATCTTGTCTATTTTTTTTTTATCTTGCCTATTTTTGATGGACTGGAAACAATATGAATAAATGAAGGAAAATCCACATTCCCTGAAAGCGGGGATCAAGCTAAAAGGAGTCGCCAACTGCACTGTTCATAAAACACTGGCATTATAAGAATTTTACACCTTCCATAAACATTCAACACAAAACTCTAAAAAGACTTCTGAAGACATTTCCAACACCATAAACTGTCACCCTGTAGTGCTGGTTTGGGTTTTATTTTTTTATTTTAAACAAAGTAACGGTTCATGCCAATTTTTTATTTACTAGCTGTTATCGGGTATAGCATCTTTCTGCTTCTATGTGGGAAGAGTTATAATTAGGATGTGGAGGAGGCACAGAGAAGTGGTTTTTTTAATTTTAAAGCATACCTATATGCCTGTGGTTTATTGACTGTTCCCTCCAAAATCATATCAGGAATAATCCCAGGAATCCCAGGTCTAGAAAACTTTTTCTTGACTGTGCTTCAAAGGGAAGGTCCTGCCGGCCTCTCTGACTTCACCTCCTGCCATTTTCCTCTTAGTTCATGATGTTCCGGCTACATCACTCTTCTCACTTCCTGAACACACAGAGCTCCTTCCTCTCACTTGCTTCTCTCAGCCTGGAATGCCCCTCCCTATCCTTCTGACGGTTTGCTTTTTCTTCTCATGAAGGTCTCAGCTCAAATATCACCTGCTAAGAGAGGCCTTCCCCAATCCCCCAGTCTAAAGTAATGCCCACTCCCCTTGCCCAACCACCATACTCTTTTCATCACTCTATCATATTAATGTCATAGCTCTTCCACTGTCATACATGATCTTACTTATCTGCTTCTTTATTTAATATATTCATCGCTTCTAAGAATGCAAGCTTCTCATTGGGAAGGACCTTATCTGTTTATTCCTGGCTATTTGGCTTCAACACTGAGCACAGTACCAGCACATTTTAGGAGCTTAATAAATGTTGAATAAACTATGATTGAATAAATGAATACAAAATGAATAAGGAGTGGGCATTAGTGTAAATGTGCATGAGAAGAGAAAAGGGGGTCAACACTGAACCCAGAGTAACACCAACATTTACTAAACGAGCCCATGGGCAAAGGGCATGTCTCCAAAGAAGACAGGCAGATAGCCAACAAGCACATGAAAAGATGTTCATCCTTAGCCATTAGGGATATGCAAATCAAAATCACGAGGTACCCACTAGGATGGCTAGAATAAAAAAGACAGATAATAACAAGTGTTAGCAAGGATATGGAGAAATTGGGACTTCCATACATGGCTGGTGGGAATGTAAAATGATGTAGCCTCTGTAGAAAACAGTCTGGTAGTTCCTCAAAATGTTAAACATAGAGCTGCCATATGACCTAGTAATTCCAATCTAAAATACATACCCTAGAGAAATGAAAACATATGTCCACACAAAAACTTGTACATGAATGTTTATAGCAGCATTATTCATTATAGCCAAAAAGTGGAAACATCCCAAAGTCCATCAGCTGACAAATGCATGAATAAAATGTGGTCTATCCATACCATGAATTACTATTTGACCATAAAAAGGAATGGTAGGCTGACACATGCTACGACATGAATAAACCTTATGTTTATGCTAAGTGAAAGCAGCCAGTCACAAAAGACCACATATTACATGATTTCATTTACATGAAATGTCTAGAAGAGGACGCTCTACAGAGACAGGCAGTGGGGCATGATACAGGGAAAAGGCGTCATCAAGCAGCATCGACCAGAGCTGAATCCCTCAGGGACCTCTGGGAAGTGGCGCAAACACTTGCCTCAGAATTGTCCTGCCCAGGCAAGGCAGGGTGCGTGTTTATACAGCACCTCCCGCTTCCAGGGGAGTGAGCTTTCCAGCACCCCTCCCCCTCCCCCCTCCCCCTGCGCTGGCGCAGAATGGCCTTCAGTGGTCGGGGCAGATCCTACCTGCCGGCAGACACCGGGAAGCACCACCACGAGGGCCGAGGGCCGGGGAGGCACTGGCGCGTCCTGGAGGGCGGGAGGCAGGGAGGCCGGGCCCCGCGCAAGGCTGGGGAGGCAGCCTTGTGCCCAGAGCAGGGCAGGTGGCGAGGTCAGAGGCTTGAGGAGGGTGAGGAGGGCTTCACACCTCTGGAGGCTGGCCTTCTGTGAGACAAACTCTCCGTGGCCCAAGCTGACTGACTCTGCACCTAGCGCCCTCCCCCTCATCCCACCAACATCCCATGATCCATCTCTGCTCATTTCTTGAGCCCTTGTGTCTGCCTTTCACGTGTCGAGCCCACCGGCAATCTGTGAGACCCGGAAGGGTATGGGCCACAGCTGTGTGATCCCAATGCCTAACGGCTCCCACCTGAGAACAGAGCCTCTGCGATAACATGGAGGATAGTGAAGCTGTTTTAAAAGTTTTGTTTTGTCTTTTTACTCACTTTATGCCCAAATTAATACAGCTCTGTTCTCTCTCGGGTGGGGCTGGTGGGACTAGGGCCGGTGGAAAGAAGGAGAGGACTGGCGAATGGGCCGCAGAAATGGAGGGGAGGGGAGGACGGGCCCGTCCTGTCCTAAGGACCGTGGTTTCCTGGCCCCTGGCCCAACCACGCGGACTCTCACAGCGGCTATGAGCCTTGTTCCTCAAGGGTGGGGCTGTGTCACATTCGTTTTCAACCTCTGTGCTTAGGTCTCCCCAGCTCTTAGGTTCCCAGTAAATGCTTTTCAGCTGAATTAGACTGATGGGAGGCAGCCTGAGGTGGTTAGCTTGCCCCAAGGGGCTCCTCCTGGGCCTGCTTTTCTGATTAGGACGCTTTGCTGGCTCCTGTTCCTTTAACCTAACCCCTTCCCAACCCCACCGCTCTCTTTCACCTTCACCCTCCCCTCTCCACACACGTACATGTACTTTGTCTTCTCAAACCTGAGGAGAAACTCATCTTCGTCTTCTCCAACCATCACACCCCTCTCTTTCTCAGGCGGCAGAAGCATTTCAGATAGGGGTTCTGATGAGTCCCGCAATTTTGGATTTCACAGACCATTCATATTTCAGAAGACAGATTTGTGAAACAGACAAAGATTTGGTAACTTAATAAAAACATCAAAAATTGCCATCTATCATCACCGTAACCTCGTACAAGAAAGAACATTTAACAACAGCCAAAAAAGCCTTTCCCTGATAGGAAACACATATTTTCAGAATGAAGTTTGAAGGATACTTTGTAAAGATAGCACAGTTGGCAAATATATGATTTTCATTATTTATTTTGTTGTGCTGTAGATTGGTCAAAATTTTGCTGAAGATCAGTGTTGAGACCCACTGGTCTAAAGTGATTCTAAGAGTAGAATTTGAATGAGAAGGAACCAGCAAAAGAGGCTGAGGAGCGGTTAGAGAAACAGGAGGAAGACCAAGAATGTGGTGTCTGGAAGCAAGTGGAAAACAGTGTACCAAGTAGAAGAGAATGATCACCTGTGTCAAATGCTGCGGACAGGTTAAGGTGGATGGTTATATACTAAACTAAACAAAATAAAAGACATTTGGAAAAGAGAAAAAAAATAAGAGTAGAACTTGAGGCTAGGGAAGTCATGGCTGGAAGGGAGAGGTATTTGGGGCCATATAAAGCCATAAAATAAACATGTGCCACATCACCCGTGCTGTAGGGCTGGTCCTGATTAACAGCACCCACAGCTGGCCAAGCACTCTAGGTCCTTCTTTCTGCCCTCTACTTCCTAGGACCCTCACTTGCCTTCCACCTCAATTCTGACCCTAGAGCCCCCAATCTAGTTTGTTCTTCACGTCTCCTGGGTAACTTATCATCCCTTTCAATGTTTTATAATCTTACTGTCAGTTTAGAGAAATTAAGTAGTCCTCAAATATTCTGACAATATTCAAAATCTAATTTTACTGGAAGAACAAATCAAATTAGTTACTTGGGTAACTTGTACTACAGCTTTCCAGTTGTTGGCTTTTGCAGGTACTTAAAACCTAGTCTGCCAGAAACAATGTCCAACCCAGCAGCATTGAGCAACCTAGTGCCCAGATTGTGGTCTTAAATACAATTTCTTACTAAAAGGAATCAGTGCTCCTTGGAGAAGTGATTGATGCCAGAACTATGCAAGGTGAGCCTGGAATACCTTGTCATACCAGACAGCAAGAAAGCTCTCAGAGACAACCAAGGTCATGTCAAAAGACACAAGAGCCAACTTGAAGGCACTCCCACTGCCCAAAGGTGAAAGAATCTGAGCATTAAAAAGGGTAACAAGTATAATGTATTAAAATACATCAAATATATAAAAATCCATAAGTGCATAAAGACAAAAAAATTGATAACTTCACCATTAGGTGAAAGGCCAACGGGAAACTTTATATGATGAATCAGGCTAACAGCCCCTCAACCTACTGGTCAGTTGTAAAATCACAAAAAGAGAGACAATGGGACACTATGTGCCTCCTGATGTAATGCAACAATGAAACCCACATGTCGTTATGTTCAATGAAGCAGTCTTGACAGAAAAAGATAAATAAAAATAAAGCCTATATAGCTGATTCACCTTGTTATAAAGCAGAAACTAACACACCATTGTAAAGAAATTATACTCCAATAAAGATGTTAAAAAAGAAAAACAAAGAATAAAAAATTAAATAAAATAAATAAAACAAAACAAAATAAAGCCTATATCTGATTAAGGCTCTAGATTTTACTATAGAATATACAGAGAACAGAAGAATGTGTTCAACTATGGGAATGCATTTAGAAAGATCCAGAATATGGTAAATTTTATAGGAAATAAAATTTTACTTTATTAATAATAATTTTATTTTATAGAAAAAATTATCTGATTTCTTCAATAAATAAACAGCAAAAAGTTAAAAGGAGAAGACCCAGAAATTTAAAAATTCTTTAGAGGCATATCAACAAAATGCAGAGTATGTAACTTGCTTGGATTCTGAATAACAACAAGTCAACTGCAAAGAAGTTATGACACAACTGGAAAAACCTGAATACTGTTTAGATACACGATGATATTAAGGAATTGTTACTTTTTTAGGTGTGATGATGGTATTGTGGCCATTTATGTTAAAAAAAAAAGGTCCTTTTTTTTTTAGAGGTACATATTGAAGTATTTACAAGAGACAATATCTTATTCGTCATTTTAAAAAAAACAGTTGAAAAGGGGTTGTGGAAGAGATGCCTAGATAAACAAGATTGGTCAGGTGCTAACTACTGAAGCTGCAAGATAGGTACATGGTGATTTATTATACTAGTTTCTCCACTTTTGTATATATTTGAAATTTTCCATAATAAAAAATAAAACCCTAGCTTCATGAAGGTTTTGAGTATCATCCTTTCCTGCCAGAATATCGGTGCTAGAATTTTACTCTGTAGGAATAAAACAAGTAAAACAAACAGCTTTTCTCCTACAAATTGTTACTGGGTATATGGTGACATGTAAGTCTGTGCTACTTAATTTTAATGTACTCCACAAATGAGACACTCTGAGACTTCCTTCAGGAAAACGTCATTGTTTATTTAGTAACATATAAGGAGAATGGCAGTAAGGCTAGTGGGTGTGAAAAAGCTAGTTTCTTTTCCAGTCACTTTTAAAAAAGGAGTTGGGGAGGGTGAAGCTAGTTTAACATAGGGCTTGATGTTTCTCACTGAAGCAGGTTAGGACAATAACAGTACTTACTGAGTACTTACTAACCACAAGTCACTGTGCTAAGCACTTTATACTGCATACGATAACACTACAAGAGAGGTACTATTATCATCCCCATTTTACAGA
Source organism: Balaenoptera physalus (assembly GCF_965194825.1). NCBI lineage: Eukaryota > Metazoa > Chordata > Mammalia > Artiodactyla > Balaenopteridae > Balaenoptera > Balaenoptera physalus. The sequence continues at coordinate 116,128,669 of NC_138890.1, read as the reverse complement.
TGAAGAAACAGAAGTTTAGAGAATTAAAGTAACATACTTCTTCCACTCATAAACCCACCAAAGATAGATCTGCTTCCTACTGTGTGACCTTTGTCCGTTCTCTTCCTTCAGCCTCATAATTGCAGCTGCCATTTTTGAGTGCCCACTAGGTACTAGCAATGTGAAATTTACATACATCAATTCACTTTAACCTTCACTCAAACTCCGAAGCGGTTTCCTACCATCCTCATTTTATAGATGAAGAAACTGAGGCTTAGAGAAATGACTTGCCAAGATGACACAGCTAGCAATGGAGGAGGGTTTCAAACTGACCTCAAAGCCTGTCTCTTGATCACTACCTTGTTATCTATGGCTCAAAAGGTCCCTCCTCTGTTCTCCACTACACTGCTACTCCCTCCCTTTTGGTACCAATGTCATTATATCATGCATGTTCATTGGGGACAGGGATGGTGTCCATTCAGCAAATACCTATCAGGCACCTTATGTGCAGTCACTGAATCTTCCCCAGTGCCTAGCACATAGCTGGTGCTTCATAAATGCCATCTGAACTGCAGCACGTTTCTTAAGATCAGCATAAAACAACCCACCACTTACAGTCAATATTTTAATATACTATATAATTATTCCCCCCTTCCTTGCCCAAAGTTTTTGCCTAAGTAAAATAGTATTTATCACACTGGAAAGCATTGTTTTGGGTATGTTAAAGGCTGAACAAATTTAGAATTTCATCAGGACTGGTCAATGGCACAAAACTCTGAATGGTAATGTGGAATGGTGGTAGTTTCAGGTCAGAAAGCTATGACATTTTGAGGCAGAGAAAAGCCAAGAGGCTATTAACCATATGTTCTTTCCCTAGAGCTAGCAACATTCCCTTTAGATGCTTTAAACTTACAAATAGCCCCACTAACCCTTTTTAATTTTAACACTGCTGATAAGATATAATTGTTCAAAGTGGAAAAGAAAAAAACATCACTCTTCATTATTTAATGCAGATGAACCAAATTGGAAAAAATTACGTTTCCTTCTCTGAAAAAGCTGTCTCTTATTTTTATCATCCTCAGTCCTTTGTTTTATATAGTTTACACTCGATTCAGACAATGCCTGTCTAAATTCACTTTCTTAGCTTAAGTTACTAACTCCTTGTTCTTGTATTTGACACTAACTCAAATAGCCTTGAAACAATTATCCTCTCTATTCCCTTCAGAATTGTCTATACTTTAATGAGTTCCCACTTAATCTCTTCTTTGCCAAAGAATACCACTCTGAATAGCTAAGATCCTTAAATCCCCAGGTGGTTCTCTTTGCCCTCTGTTGTACCGTCTCCATTTCTATAATATCCTTTTATAATAAGGTGACTGGAACTGTGCATAGTATTCCAAATGTGGCCTCATCAGACCTCACAAAGAACCCAGATAATTCCCTGGATTTACATTCAATCCCTGTTCTTAATCATTCCCAAATGGGGGCTATCACAGGGTCTTTATTGCCATTAAACTCTGAAAATCTGAAATATTGAGTTTCTTTCTACTCCCCTTTTATCCAACCAAATTTCCAGTTTCCAAACACACTAGGGAAGTCTGGACCACTCTGGCAACTAAATATACATTTTTTTTTCCCCCACGATCCTGGGGCAAAAAGAAAGTATACATGTCCTTCAGGCATGTTCACTGTAGCAAGCAGGAACAAGAGACTCTTTCTTCAGGGAGCCAATGACTGAAAGGGGATCCCTCCTTTGGGAGATTAACACCGGGTTTGTTTTGCACTGACCCCATCACTTCCTCCTCCATTGCATCTCCTTCAGAGGAGAGGGGGGTCTAAAGCCAAAGATGACCCTGGAGTGGAGGAAAAATAGCAGATGCTCCTCAAAGACATACATTCTTGAGTAGAAAATTTGGTGAATTCAGGTTTTTGAAAAGATCCCTAGAACCCAAAGAATACAAATGCTTCAAATGTTTTTGCATCTAACCTCAAGCATGCACACCTGAACACACACAGGTACACACACATACACACACACACACTCACCTTCTATATTCCAGCTATTCAATGTGAAACATGATCTCAGTCCTCTTGAGGCTTTAGTCTTGCGTGGGAGACAGACAATCAAAAGAACACCTAAGGAATACATAATCACAAAATAAAATAAGCTTTCAGAGGAGCCTGATCCAGTCTGAAGGACCAGGGAAGGCTCCCCCAAGGAAGTGATGGAACTGATATGGGAGTACAGTAATGAGTAAGAGGTATTGCACTGGCTTGGAGACAGGTGTGGGCTGAGCATTCCAGGCAAAGTGAACCACATGTGCAAAGGCCTTATGGCTTTTGGGGGAAATGAAACAATACCAATTTGCTGGAGGGCAGAGAGTGAAGAGAATGGTACAGAAGAGCTAGAGATAGGTAGGACCAGACAATGCAAAGCCATGGTATGGATTTGGGTATTTTTTCTATGAGCAATGGGGAACCACTGAAGAATATAAATTAGGGGAGTGTTTTTTAAATTTTTATTGGAGTATAGTTGATCTACAATGTTGTGTTAGTTTCTGCTGTACAGCAAAGTGAATCAGTTATACATACACATACATCCACTCTTTTTTAGATTCTTTTCCCATGTAGGTCATTACAGAGTATTGAGTAGAGTTCCCTGTGCTATACAGTAGATCCTTATTAGTTACCTATTTTATATACAGTAGTGTGTATATGTCAATCCCAATCTCCCAATTTATCTCTTCTCCCCTTTCCACCCTGGTAACCATAAGATTGTTTTCTACATCTCTGACTCTGTTTCTTTTTTGTAAATAAGTTCATTGGTACAATTTTTTTAGATTTCACATATAAGCTGTATCATATGATATTTGTCTTTGTCTGACTTACTTCACTAAGTATGACAATCTCTAGGTCCATCCATGTTGCTGCAAATGGCATTATTTCATTCTTTTTTATGGCTAAGTAATATACCATTGTGTATATATACCACATCTTCTTTATCCATTTATCTGTCAATGGACATTTAGTCTGCTTCCATGTCTTGGCTATTGTAAATAGTGTTGCAATGAACATTGGGGTGCATGTATCTTTTTGAATTATGGTTTTTCTCCAGGTATATGCCCAGGAGTGGGATTGCTAGATCATATGGCAGCTCTATTTTTAGTTTTTTAAGGAACTTCCATACTGTTCTCCATAGTGGTTGTACCAATTTACATCCCCACCAACAGTGTAGAAGGGTTTCCTTTCCTCCACACCCTCTCTAGGATTTATTATTTGTAGATTTTTTGATGATGGCCATTCTAACCAGTGTGAGGTGATACCTCACTGTAGTTTTGACTTGCATTTCTCTAATTATTAGTGATGTTGAGCGTCTTTTCATGTGCCCGTTGGCTATCTGTATGTCTTCTTTGGAGAAATGTCTATTTAGAAGGAAGTGACTGACAAGGGATTAATCTCCAAAATATACAAATAGCCCATGCAGCTCAATAACAAAAAAACAAACAACCCAATCAAAAAATAGGGGAGTGTTGTGAAAGCACATTTGTGTTTTGAAAAGTTCTCCCAGGCTGGCATGATCAGAGGGTGTGGCAAATACCCGTGATGTGCTGTGCCACATCCCCTTGACCTACCTGACTTCAGCACAGCTACAGTGGACAGTTCCACACAGTGTTACCAGTGTGCCATATCATTTAGAGTGGAGGACTAAGGGAAGCCCATATTTAAGGGGAGGGGAATGAGATTCTACCTGTTAATTGGAGGAGTGTCAAAGAGCTTGACATAGTAATACGCTTTGGGAGTGTACCCTATAAATGAATTCCTAACTTTGTTTCATTTCCAATGTCAAGATACTCAAACGAGAGAACATAGTCTTTCCTGGAATGCTCCTGTGAGGGTCTGATGTTTACTTAACACATCAAGATACATGACTAAATCTGTCTCTCCAAGTTATTCCTGCTCATTATGGGGGAGATTCCTACTTGGTACTAAAGCAGTGAGGAGGTAGGGAAGAACTGAGACTGTTAGTCTTTCCAAGAGTCATGGGTACCAGGGAAAGCAGCCAACTCCTTCCTTGTGATAGAGGCTGCCTTAAGAGAAAGTAGAAGGAAAAATATATTAATGACATATTCAAGTTTTTGAAATTGAACTTAGAAATAGCGAGGTTAATGATTTATTTTTCAATATTTGTATTGACTACTTTGATCTCACAAATGTCAAGCCATTTATTCTATGGTTAAGGTGCTCATATTTTCAATGGAAGTATTTCCTTTTAAATGTTAAGAGACATCAACCCTGAAATCAATTCATTTTCTCCTTTTGTAAAAATTAGAATATCATAGCAGGACACCGTCTAACTGATGTTAACAGGGATCAGTGCAAAAAAGGAAACCCAAAGTCTTCTATCTGATTTTCCTTTTAAGACTAACAATTGAATAATAGTAGCTATTTTGAACTCACCTACGGTCATTGATCTAACTTGTCACAAATAAATCAATAGTCAATCAATATGCTCTCTGAACTAAACAATGAATTTGGGAACAGTCAATTCAAATCCTAACACCACCATGGTGACCCCACTCTAGCCACTTATCCTTAGTTAAACTGCTTTTCAGTTTGATCTGTCAACAATGGCACTGCTGTTTTTGCCATCACAAAAATAAGATGATTCATAAAGTATAACTTCCAATGCATAGTTATTTTCTCCTGAGACTCTGGGCCTGTAATTCCAGAAGCAGCTAAGAGGAAGAAAATTAGGGTAATGTAAATTCAACATGTAGATTTATTCTGAGTGTGAACACCGGATGTCTTAGATATAATATAGGCAGTTGGGACTTTTCCATAAAAAACCTTATTCATTATTCATTATTCATTTAAAGTAACATGAATTTTTAAATATTCTGGTTAACTCTTGCTGTGTAACAAACTACCCCAAAACTTGGCTCAAAGCCATAATTTATTATTAGTACTATATACATCATGATTCTGTGGGTCAGGAATTCAGACAGAACAGTGAAGATGGCTCATCCCTGCTCTATGATGCCTGGGACCTCAGCTGGGATAACTCAGAAGAACAGGAGCTGGAAAGCTGTCAGGGTCTCTGTCTCTCTCTTTTTCCCCTCCACCCCCTGCCCTTCAAGATACACAACTTCCTCCACTTTCTCTCTCCATGTAGTTAGTTTGGGCTTGCTCACAGTACGGAAGCCTCAGGGTAGTCACACGTCTTACATGGCAACTGGGGGCTTTAAGAAAGAGTGTGCCCATGAACAGAAACCAGAAGATTTAAGTTCTCTTAAAATGTTGGCCCAGGGGCTTCCCTGGTGGCACAGTGGTTAAGAATCCACCTGCCAGTGCAGGGGACACAGGTTTGAGCCCTGGTCCGGGAAGATCCCACATGCCGTGGAGCAACTAAGCCTGTGAGCCACAACTACTGAAGCCCACATGCTCTAGGGCCTGCACGCTGCAACTACTGAAGCCCGCACGCCTAGAGCCCGTGCTCCGCAACAAGAGAAGCCACCGCAATGAGAAGCCCTCGCACTGCAACAAAGAGTAGCCCCCACTCGCCACAACTAGAGAAAGCCCATGAGCAGCAACGAAGACACAACACAACCACAAAAAAAAAAAAATGTTGGCCCAAATTGCACAGTGCCACTTCCACTATATTCTGTTGGTCAAAAAAAGTCCACTCAGATTCAAGGGAAAGGAGCATAGATCCCATGTCTCAGTAGGAAGCATTTTGAAGAATCTAAGCCATCTTTAGTCCACCACACTTAATTATCTCCTAGTATGCCTTATAATGTAACAGACATTCTAGCTTCTGATAATGGAAGAGAAGCCCCTATTGGGCCAACCCTCATAAAGATAACAACTATGAACACTGGAAAAATATAAACAAACAGATATCTGAAGCCACTGGAGAGAAAACAAAAGCAAACACTGAAAGGAAGCCAACAACTGGAAGAAGGAATGGCACTGGAAAAATTTTTCATTTTTTATGGCTTTTTACCTAAGGGCCCTAGCCAGTGCCAAGCAGGGCAGCTAACACTAGGATAGAAGGTCTAAAGTCTTACTGGCTTGAAGAATAAGAGGAAAAAGTTCAGAGATAACACAGTAGCCTAAAAGTGAAGGGAGGATACCCTAAAAAAGAGAGAGCCCCAAATTCTGCATATGAACTCTGCCCAAATCTCTGACCACTGAACTATCCATATATAGAGCAAACTCCAAGCAGCCCAGATAAGACTGCAAGTGCTGAATGAGATTTCAGCTGCTGTCCAGCCAAGTTAGCTGCCTGTTTTATGTTTTAACAACAAAACAATAACTTTCAGAAGGACAAAACAAAATCCAGGGTCTTAATACTGTATCATTCAATGTCCAGGATAAAATCCAAATGTATAAATACATTTTAAAATGTGACCTAGACTCAAGAGAAAATGAAATCAATGAAGATCAACCCAAAGATGACTCACAAATTGAAATTAGTAGACAGGGAGTTTAAAACAGCTGTTATAACTATGTTCAAGGACATAAAAGAAAATATGCTTTTAATGAATAAACAAATAGGAAATCTCAGCAGAGAAATGGAAACTATTTAAAAAAAGAATCAAATCAGAATCTTAGAAATGAAAAATAAAATATATAAAATAAATATTCACTAATTGGGCTTAGTAGAAGAATAGAGATGACAAAGAAAGAAGTCAGTGAACTTGAAGCTCAAGCAACAGAAATTATTCATTCCAAAGAACATAAAGAAAAAACATGAACAGATCCCCAAGGATCTGTGGAAAAATGTCAGAAAGTTTAACACATATGAAATTAGAGTCCCAAAGGTTGAGGAGGGGGAAATGAAGCAGAAAAAATATCTGAAGAAAGAATGACCAAAATTGCCAAAATCTATTGTAATACATAAATCTATAGATTCAAGAAGTTTAGCAAACCACAAGATGAATAAATACAAAGAAAAACTACTTCTATGTACATCATAGTCAGACTTCTGAAAACCAAAGATAAAAAGAAAATCTTGAAAGTAGCTAGAGAAAAATAGCACATTACACACAGAGAAACAGTGATAAGAATTAGGCTGACTTCTTGTCAGAAACAATGAAGTCCAGGAGAAATATTTAAAATGCTGAAAGAAAAACACCACTGTCAACCCAGAATTCTATATCCAGCAAAAATATTCTTCAAGAATGAAGACAAAATAAAGATGCTTTCAGATAAAAGCAACAGAACACCATGGAAAAATATACCTTGTTAACTCTACTTGAACTTACTAACAGTCACTGTTAATTTAAAATATAATCATATTTATGTAAATTAATTATACTTCAATAAAAAATATATATAAACAGATTTTTCTCTTTGTACTCCCAACTGTTCTGTTATTCCGTTTCTGTACACAAATTCCCTACTTCTGCCTCCTTTTTTCTCCTATCAAAGAGTATTAAAAGCTTATTGACTGAACTGTAATAAGGAGGTATAATTTTGAGCCAATACTCTGTGCCAGGATCCTTCTAAAGCTATTACATTTAATCCTTATCCTTATCAACAGTTGGGGCTGGTATTATCAGGACAAAATTACAAATGAGAAAATAGGCTGAAACTAATTATCAGTAATGTGTCCAAGGTCACAAAGCTAGTTAGTGCTAGAACCAGGTCCAGGTAGAGGTTCTTGATCTGCTTGAACAATATTTCATGGACACGTATATATAGCTTGAAAATTGACTATGCCCCTTAAGGATCCCTTCTAAGATCTGTTTATACTATTTGAGTAACTAACTCTTTTTTTTATTTTAAAGGCAAAATTTCAGGCTAGCACTCTGATTGAGTCTGTTAGCTGCCTGGTAACTGCCTGCCCTCTCCCCTTCCCCACATTCTCCTCCCTTTAGCAATAGAGAATACCCCAACAACCCCCAAACACAACACTCTATCTCCCAGCTTCCCTTCAAGCTAGGTGTGGGCCATGTGACCAAGTTTGGGTAAATGGGATAGGAGTGGGTTTGAATATAACCAGCGTTCAACTTCTGGTCAAGTACTTAAAGAAAAAACATTTGCCTTAGACTCCCTATTCCCTGTTTCCTGAGGGCTGGAAAATGCAAACATGGGCCCCTGATTTGGACATGGCAATGAAAGCTACATGTGAAAGGCAGCAGAGTCAACCTGTCTGCCAGTCTTCAAAGATGGCTCTGGGTGGCTGGACTGGGCATGGAATACCTTAAAACAATTTAAAGAAAACCAAAAGATTAAAAAATTTAAAGGCATTTGTTGAAAACCTGGGTATGTGGCCATCTCTGTGAATTTGGCATTTTACTTAACCTTACTTAAGCTGTTTTCCCATCTCAAAAATGGGGTGATTATTTTACTTTCCTCACAGGGCTGGTCTGAGGGGGGAATAAGATGATGTGTATAAACATTAACACAGTGCCTGGCACAGAGTTAGAGCCCACACGTGTTACACGTATTATGTGTCACTGGGCTAGATGCTATGAAAGATTCTTTTCCTTCAAGTACTGAGTGCCCTCAGACTCTGCAGAGAACACCTGCTTAATGAACGCTACACGTGGAGATTAAGAACTTGCAGCTGCTAAGACAGGTGGTAATGATGTCAAAGGCTGTGTTTTCATTCTCATTTGACCCCCCTTCTTTCTCACCATTCTCAACTCATCTCATCTCTCTTAAAAGAATGTAGGGTGGTTTAAAAACATGGTCTTCTATAGTTCTGAAGGAGATTATATATATATATATATATATATATATATATATATATATATATACACACACACACACACACACACACTCCAGATTAATTCTTAGAAAATTAATATCTCATTTTGAGGCCAGCTCATTATGGGATTACTAGGATGGTAAATTTCTTTCAATAAAAGAAATTATTATTTTCCTGCTGTATTCCTAGAGACTTCCTTCCCAGTCCTCCCCCAACCCCAATCTGAGCTTCTCTCAATTCTCTTTCAAAAGGACATGTGATACCCTGGGAAGGGGATAGCATGGGATGACTGTTCAACATTCAATGCGTGTCTTCAGCACCAACAGAGGAAAGATTAGAAATATAAGCACAGCCCCTTGTTTATTGCAATTTCACAGCCATGGCAAATGCCACAGAACTCAGGGCTGGGGGCAGGAATTAGTGAAGACCTGGTAGTAATGTTTTCTTTCTCCTCACTGTCCCCTCTCTTTTCAGGGTGGCTGCCAGTTAATGCTTCTAATAAGTTAATTTTTAAATAAGGAGTAAAGGAAGGCCAAGGAGAGGCGGCTATGGGGAGAGCTAGGGCGGGGAGGGCCGGACTGGCAAAGGGGGAAGAAAAAACAGAGAGAAGGGGATGAGAACATGGGAGAGAAGGGAAAAAGGGGCAGAGGACAGAGCAAGGAACAGTTTGGGTAGAAGTGGAGTAGACTTTTATTTATTTATTTTTAATTTATTTTACTTTTTATTTATTTATTTTTGGCTGCATTGGGTCTTAGTTGCTGCACGCGGGCTTTCTCTAGCTGCGGTGAGCAGGGGCTACTCTTCGTTGCGGTGCGCGGGCTTCTCATTGCGGTGGCTTCTCTTGTTGCGGAGCACGGGCTCTAGGCTCGCGGGCTTCAGTAGTTGTGGCACGTGGGCTCAGTAGTTGTGGCTCGTGGGCTCTAGAGCACAGGCTCAGTAGTTGTGGCACACGGGCTTAGTTGCTCCGCAGCATGTGGGATCTTCCCAGACCAGGACTTGAACCTGTGTCCCCTGCATTGGCAGGCGGATTCTTAACCACTGCACCATCAGGGAAGTCCCCAGAGTAGACTTTTAAAAGAAAAAGGGAGAAGAAAAAGTTGCACACATGAGGAAGAGCAGCCGTTTCAATTTCCTCTCTAGCGACGATATAAGGATGATGGGGAGAAATATAGCAATAATCTCAAAACTAATGAAGGAGGCAAATCTGAGTTTAGACTCCCTTTTTTAGCACCTGGAAAATTTGAAATAGCACGACTTGTATAAATTCTAAGGTAGTCATCTCCCTGCCTTGCCTCCAGTCCTGCTTCTGGTGATACATTATTGCCTCCATCTTTAAGTCTAGGAATAACTCAGAGGAGGACAGACTCCAACTCCCCAAGCCTAAATTCTAACCTCCACAAAGGGCTTGGCCACACTGGACTGGCCAGGACCTAGGAACGACTTAAGTAAGGGAGGTGCTGGGAGCCTAGGTGGCATGTTGGTGGAAACCTCATGTTATGGGGTTCTGACATCCTTCAGAATAGGGCCTCCTGCCTTCTGGGCTCCCCCATGACCTGAGGTTGCTGTCCCATGCCTCTCCCCACCCAGGGGGCTTCTCGACTGCCACAGAAAAGCTGCACTGACTTGCCTCCCAATTTGCCATTCCATGGTAGGAGAAGGATAAAAGGGAAATGCAAAAATTGAGAGGAAAATGGACTAGAAAACTCAGGGATGAAAACAGGCTATGAAATTTGAATCCCAATTTCTAGGTATTTCTCCTACTAGTTCTGACTCAGCAATTATGAAGCAATTGACTTTAGAACAAACCATTTGTCTTTCAACAAATACACCAGGTTCAAGACCCAGAACAGGGTAGTTGAAGTAAGCACATCTGGCTCTGTATTATTTCCCAATTTAAAAGATTTGTGATTTTTGCAAAAGGTTCTGAATGAACAGCTTTGGGTAGAGCGTGGCTTTGCTTGTCACATGGAGTGCCAGGGTCCACGTTTGGGCTGCATGGCTTTATCTCTCCACCTTTCCAATGCCTTTCCTTTGAACTATTACCAGCCAGCCCCTTCTTCTGCTTCCCTCTCATGATCCAAATTCCCTCCACACTGGCAACCCCCTGAGAAGGCAGGAGAACACCACGTCTGCAGCCACAGCCCCAGCTCTGTCACCATTAGGAAGGCAAACCCAGCACCCTCCATCAGCCATCTTCCTCCCACGGAAGACTGTCAGTCAGCGTCAGTGGGCCAAGAGCCTTTTACCAGCTCCAAACAATCCAGACTCATTCCCAAGAACCAAGGAAAATGCTCAATTCTCCATCAGTAGCTTGAAACTTTCAGTTCCGCTTGAGACAGATTTGAGTTGACTTGCCAAAATCTGAGATACAGATTGCAGTTGAATTTGAAAGGAAAAAAAGGGGAAAATAAACCCCAAGTTGTCCGATATTTCCTCCATGTGTGTTGAGTTTTAAAAGTATTCCCTACTGTCTTTTTCTACCTGCCCCCAGTGTAAGTAATCGATAACTTGCATAACTTTGGAACACCAGTCACCAGGCTGAAATTGAGCAGGTGCCCGTGGAAAAAGCCCATTGGCCATGAGGGAGAGGGGCAGTAGGGTACATTGGTTATAAGCACAAGGTCTGGAGCCAAACTTTTTGACTTCAAATCTCACCTCCACTGTTTACTACTTCTGGGACCTTGGGAAGTATTTAATCTATGCCTCAGTTTCTTCAACTATAAAAAAGCAAGTGTTAAAAATGGTGTGAATTGAGTTGCTGTGAGGATTAAATAAGCTAACAACTGGCACACAGTAAGTACTCTACTTGTATTTACTCCTCCTCCTCCTCCTCCTCCACTACTACTACTACTATTACGTATTCTGTGGAACATATAGGGGGGTCTCTAGTATGGAACTAATCTTCTCGTTGCCCAGGAGGAAGAGCCCTGGGTAGGTGACCCCATCTTCTAATTGTATTTCTTTTCTTTTTTAAAAAATTTTATTGAAGTATAGTTGATTTACAATGTTGTGTTAATTTCTGCTGTACAGCAAAGTGATTCAGTTATACACATATATATTTTTTCATATTCTTTTCCATTATGGTTTGTCACAGGGTTTTGAACACAGTTCCCTGTGCTATACAGTAGGACCTTGTTGTTCATCCATCCTACGTATAATAGTTTGCATCTAATTATCTTTCAGCTGTGATTACTCACTATAATAAAGAGAACAGATTAGAGAAAAGATGGGCAAAAAAGTAAGGTGGTCCCTCCTAGCCCTGTTGATTAAACTTCCCCCACCCCGACTACAGACTCTAGGTTGACGGCTACAGATTAAGGGATTCCTAAGGGGGAGCACAAGGAAGGAGCTCACAAAATAGTTTTACTGATTACATGACTGTGAGTTTAAGGTTGTGTATGGCACCAGCTGTCCCCAAATGAAATATTTGAAGCTAGAATCACATTTATTAGCACAGAATTGATTTACAAAACTCAAGGAGGGCACGGAATTCCTATGAACTGTAAATTAGTAAATTGCTTTTTAATCTACCATAAAAGATCACTGAAAAGTCCTTTTAAAATCAAAGGGCTGCTAATTCAATCATGAACACATTTACCCAATGGTGCTCAAGGCAAGAGGAAACCTTCAAGGCTGCGCAATTACATTTAAAATATATAATTTAAGAAATGATTTAAGTTTAATTACAATATCGAATGCAGATATGTGTGATTCTGAGGAGACATTGGCCTCCACATTAATATTTGCTTTTAAAAATATTTTTAAATGAAACGGCACTTTCCCCATATCGTGCTTCCTGATCATACCTACTTCTCTGCGAGCCAAGGAAGACAACGGTGAAGAAGATGGTACCAGACGCAGCTGTCCTCTTTGGGGCAGAGTGTGTGCCCTCCAAGCTACAGTGTGCAGAGAGGACTAGAGAGGGAGAGATTGAGTTGGCCTGGAATAGGAATTGCAGGCTACACACTACATCAGAGACAGAAACTTTTACAGTTCAGCCATCTGTCCCTGTGTGATAGATGCAGAAACTGAGACCCAGAAAGATGAGGTGCCTGGCTTGCCATTAGGGCCCAATGTCAGAACTAAAAGCCAGTTCTTCTCTTAAGTCAGTCTTCTTTCTACTTTACCAGTAGTTCTCAAATTCGAAAGTGCTTAAGAATTACCTGGAGATCCTGTTTGATATGGTGGTTCCTGCCTCTCCTTTTCTGAGTCCACAGGACTAAGATGCGATACAAATCCAGGCAACATGGATGCAAGTGGATCCAGAGACCACACTTTTTTTTTTAATTTAATTTTATTTATATTTTATACAGCAGGTTCTTTTTTTTTTTTAATTTATTTATTTATTTATTTACTTTATTTTTGGCTGTGTTGGGTCTTTGTTGCTGCGCGTGGGCTTTCTCTAGTTGCGGCGAGCAGGGGCTACTCTTTGTTGCGGTGCGCGGGCTTCTCATTGCGGTGGCTTCTCTTCGTTACGAGGCACAGACTCTAGGCGCGCGGGCTTCAGTAGTTGCAGCACTTAGGCTCAGTAGTTGTGGCTCGCAGGCTCTAGAGCGCAGGCTCAGTAGTTGTGGCGCACGGGCTTAGTTGCTCCGCGGCATGTGGAACCTTCCCGGATCAAGGCTCGAACCCATGTGCCCTGCATTGGCAGGCGGATTCTTAACCACTGCGCCACCAGGGAAGCCCACAGCAGGTTCTTATTAGTTATCTATTTTATACATATTAGTGTATACATGTCAATCCCAGTCTCCCAATTCATCCCACCACTACCTCCACCCCCTGCCGCTTTCCCCCCTTTGGTGTCCATACGTTTGTTCTCTACATCTGTGTCTCTATTTCTTCCCTGCAAACAGGTTCATCTGTACCATTTTTCTAGGTTCCACATATATGCGTTAATATACGATATTTGTTTTTCTCTTTCTGACTTACTTCACTCTGTATGAGTCTCTAGACAGAGACCACACTTTGAGAAACTCTGCTGTAAGTTGACTGTCTTACAGCAGATGCTTCTCAATTTATTAAGCCATTCAGCTAATCAATCCAGAAGTGAAAGCCCTTTGAAAAGTTGTACTAATGTACTTTCAATACGCCCTGAAGATGCACTTCACTCCTCGGTACATTTTTCTATTCAAAATATGATCCACAGAGCAGCAGCAGCAGCATTATTACCTGGGATCTTGTTAGAAATACAGACTATCAGGCTCCACCCCAGACCTAATGAATCAAAACCCGCATCTTAACAAGACCCTTGGGTGATCTGAATGCACAGCAAAGTTTGAGAAGCACTGATAAAAGGTCCACAAAGTCTTGCGGAATACAAAATCAATTGATCTTATTCTATCTTATGATTTTATGGGTCAGGAGTGGGGCCGGACTCACCTGAGTGATTTGTTCTGTTCCGTGGTGACAGGGACCTCAGCTGGGGTGGCCCAGGTGTCTGGGGATAGTGGAACAGCTCAATTAGATCTGTATGACTGGGGCCTTGGTCCATCTCCAGGCGGCATATGCTGGGGCTAGATTGTCCCATATGGTGTCTTCCTTCACTTGACTGGCATTTGGGCTGAAATGGGTAGAAGCCAGGAGCTGGTCAGCGTTACTCTGTTTCCACTGGAGGTGTCTCAGGGGACTCAGGTGCCTGGCTTCACTCAGGGGGGCTGTTGGGGAGGGGAGAGGGTTCCAAGAGACAGGAAGTGGAGGCCGCCAGTCTCTTAAAGCCTGGAGTCAGGACTTCCCTGGTGGCGCAGTGGTTAAGAATCCACCTGCCAATGTAGGGGACGTGGGTTTGACCTCTGGTCCAGGAAGATCCCACGTGCCGTGAAGGAGCTAAGCCCGTGCGCCACAACTACTAAGCCTGTGCTCTAGACCCCATGAGCCACAACTACTGAGCCCGTGTGCCACAACTACTGAAGCCTGCACCTAGAGCCCATGCTCCGCAACAAGAAAAGCCACCGCAAGGAGAAGCCCACGCAACGAAGAGCAGCCCCTGCTCGCCGCAACGAGAGAAAGCCCGCGCACAGCAAGGAAGACCCAATGCAACCAAAAATAAATAAATAAATAATAAAAATAAAATTTTTTTAAAAACCCAAAGACATTAATTATAAAAAAAAAAAAAGCCTGGGGTCAGAAACTGGCCCAGCCTCACACTGGCCGTGGAGTCACAGAGCCTGCCCAGATTCAAGTGGAGGGTATGTGGACCCCAGCTCTCCGTGGGAGGAGAATTTGTGGCCATCTCTAACCTGCTTACTAACTGGACATAGGAAATGCTTAGAATTGTGAAGCATTTTTAGCCAGTCTATGAGCAAAGAGCCAGGCTGTGAGGGCTAAACTGGAAGTAAAATCTGAGGTGAGAAAAAGAGAGACAGCTGGAAAAGACTTTATAGGAGAAGATGAGACTCAATGGACTTGGAAGTGTGAGTAGGGGCTAGACAAGCTGAAAGAAAGGGAAAGGACCTTCCAGAGTAATTTCTAGATCTTATTAGCCTAAGGCTAGTTTTTTTGTCCCCACTCCCACCTCCAGCCCCGCCCCTACCCCTGACTCTGGGCCTTAGGATAAGTGTGGTAGAATCCTACCACAGAACCGGTAGGTATCCTACCTTACAGGATACCACACTGTCCTCTTCCCATAGTTACCTCCATGTAAATCTGCAAAGCAGAAACAGCTTCTCAGATTAAGGTCTCCAAAGAAATCTGAAATGTCCCACAGGCTCACCACTCTCTTAAGCATTCAGAGAAAATCAGCAGCTTTGTACTATATCACAGAGAGTGGTTTGCTCAAATCGGAGTCATTTCCTATCCAAAAAGGATAGATAATTCTAGGCCCTGATTTTCCTCTGCGCTAACTGGGAATATTGTAGCCATCCTATAGGAAACAACCCTTAAAATGACCCTTGGATCCAGAGAAGGAGCCAGAAATATATGTACAAATAAGTAATTTTTTAAAGGCAGGAAACTGGGACTTCTCTGGTGGTCCAGTGGTTAAGACCCCACACTTCCAATGCAGGGGGCATGGGTTTGATCCCTGGTCGGGGAACTAAGATGCCCACATGCCGAGCAGTGAGGCCAAAAAAAAAATTAAAAAAGCAGGAAACCAATTTAACATAAAATAGGGCCCCAATTATATAAAACATAAATATAGGTAAAATAGTGGAAGAAGAAATGACAAAATGTTAACTGATTATTTCTGAGTTGTAAAAATTTGCATGACTTTTTCCTCTTCTCCATCTTTCAGTAAGTTTTCCACAATGAATAGTATTCTTTTCATAATCACAAAAGCCTATGTGGTCTAAAGATAAATTTTGATTTTCAAAGAAGATTCTAAGAACCCTCACACAGCAATGAATTCTTTAAAAACACAGATTTCACAAACCCTGTCACAAATCCTTCCAGAGACCTACATACAAGTATTTGCCCGGATAAATGCCAGTTCTGTTCCTCAAGATTTACTTGTCAGGAAATCAAGACACACAGAATGAGTTATTTCAGAAGGAAGTGCTCTGGGATTCTGGAAACAGATGACGCTTTCTTTCAGCCTGTTGTCATTCTCCTCCTTCATGAGATATTGTCGTCATCCCTCTGGATTTAACTCAGCTTGACAGTAGCCACATTTCTGTGTTGATCTTCATCTTCTCTTTTGGTAAAAGTCTGTAAATTGAGGCTCAGCTTACAGCTATTTCATACTAATCAGACGCTGGGACTAGATTAGAACTAAGAATAGACCAGAGGTGCGGTAACGTGAAGCCGACTGCCTCCCTGGCAGACACGTTATGCTCCGGACCTCATCCTCATGAATGCTGACCGGCCATCTGCTCTCTCTTTTATAGGCCAGAGGGCCATGGCTCTCACTGCCTATCATAAACGAGTGGCAGCATAACCCTTCACTTGCTTTTCTTCTTTACTCCCAGTTTGCACTGCCGCTAAAATATTCTGCCTCTCAGCTGCCATTATCAGTGTCTAAATCATCCCTCGTCTAAGGCTGTAGTTTTCCGAGTGCAGAAACCACAGACTCAGCAGCTAGGATGTCATCAGCGTACTCCAGACTACATCATCTCCTTCTGCCAACCTTAATACCACTATGGCAACCATCAACAGCAATACCCATGATTATTTCAGTAGAAATATTGAACAGATGTGACAGCCTTGTCAAATTCCTTTGCTGGTGTCCAACCACTCTGTTATACCTTTTGCAATTCTAAAATCTCTCTTCTGGCCATAACAGACAGCGTGCGCTGACCTCGCGAGCAGGAAACTATTCCTGTATCATCAATTGGCATATTGAATACTGACTACCAACACCAACTTACACATCTAGTGCTTTACAGCCTGCTAATCATTTTTACACACATCCTCCTTTCGACTCTCAAGACAGCTGAGCCCGCGATGGTATAACTTAAAAGAGCATGGACTTCTTGTGGGAAGTTTTAAGTTTCTGGGCTCCCTACTGCTTGTGAACCTTGAGCAAGTTCCTTTGCACTTGTTTCTTGTCAGTAAAATACTAAACCCAATTTGAAAACCAAATGAGATGGTACACTTAAAAATAACCAATTATGAAAACAGGCATTCAAACAAATACTTAAACACAAATATTCCAAATATTCGTAGTAGTATTATGCACAATAGCCAAGAGGTGGAAATAATCCTAATGTCTATCTACAGATGAATGGTTAAACAAAAGGTGATATATGCATACGATGGAGTATTATTCAGCTGTAAAAAGGAATGAAGTACTGATAAGATACATCACGAAGGAACCTAGAAAACATTATGCGAAGTGAAAGAAGCCAGACATCAAAGGTCACACATTGCAATGATTCCTTTTATATGAAATACTCAGAACAGGTCAATCCATAGAGATAGAAAACAGATTTGTGATTGTGAGGGGCTGAGGAGAGGCGGGAATAGGCAGTGACTGTTTAATGGGTATGGGTTTTCTTTTGGAGATAGGAAAATGATTTGGCACTGGATAGAGGTGGTGGCTGCAAGACACTGTAATAAACGCCACCGAGTTGCTCAGTTTAAAACTGTTAATTTTATGTTATATAAATTTTACCTAAATAAGAGAAATAAATTATAAAGCACACAAAAGTCCTAGTTAGTAGATCCCAGAGACAGAACAGTCTCCGAAAGATTAAGTGACATATGAAAGGACAAAAACTTAACAAACAAAAACAAGAAAATCAAAACAAAATAAAACAAAAAACCCACTCAGACTAGAATTTTCTCGTCTTCTTACGGGCCAGGTAGGTTTTCTTTGTGCCATTACTGCGATCCGGTTCTGTGTGTGGACATAGACACTTAAGTTTTTAAGATGTCACCATTTTCCACTTTGAACTTTTATATCGACTCCATTGGCCTGATGCCTAATCCAGTCCCCATAGTGCCATATTCAGCATCCTCTTCTCCTTATTCACTCACAAAGACACTAAGACAAAACGATAATCTAGCCTAAAGAATGAGGTCTTTGGAGAACCAGAAGAGCTTCCCTCTTTATCTTGTCTAAAGAAAGAGAAATTTCCTGAATGCTTAGTCGTTAAGTTGAGAAGATAGTGAGCTTTGTTAGAAATGCATTACCTTGGGCCCCAGCCCCGTCCAGCTGGATCAGAATCTGAATTTTACCAAGATTCCCAGGTGATGTGTATGTATATGAAAAGTTTAGACACACTGCTCTGGGGCTGTAGACTTGTAACAGAGCCCTACTTACATGAAGTCTGAGGATGTTGGAGATGTAAACAAGAAGCTGTGTTGGGCCTACTGGGCCATTTGTTCTGAGTAGAAAATATGTTCATTTCAATCATCTTCATCAACATTTACTGAAAAGTTTGTGACCCGTGGAGAAAGCACATGGGCTGTTCACTGAGTTATACCTAATTTCACAGATATGAGTAGCCTCCATGATTCTTCCGTACACTGGAAACAATAATTCCACCTCCCTAGTTTTCTAGTAATACCCCCAGTTCACAGGAAATGTCTACAAAGGCATTATTAAGTTATCAAATGTCACAGTCCATGGGAACTTTAGAGGTCACCTAGCCAGTGGTTCCCAAATGCTATTCCATGGACCAGTTCTGAATTGAATACATCAGAATCACCTGGGAACATTTCAAAACGGCAGAGTCCTAGGATACAGAATCAGCTCATTACATCTGGGAAGAGGCCCTGGAATGTGTGTTTTTATTTATTTATTAATTATTATTATTATTTTAAATTTTTGGTTGTGTTGGGTCTTCGTTGCTGCATGCAGGCTTTCTCTAGTTGCGATGAGCGGGGCTACTCTTCGTTGCAGTGGGCGGGCTTCTCATTGCGTTGGCTTCCCTTGTTGCAGAGCACGGGCTCTAGGTGTGTGGGCTTCAGTAGTTGTGGCACATGGGTTCAGTAGTTGTGGCACACGGGCTTAGTTGCTCCGCGGTATGTGGGATCTTCCCGGACCAGGACTCAAACCCATGTCCCCTGCGTTGGCAGGCGGATTCTTAAACACTGCGCCACCAGGGAAGCCCTGGAATGTGTGTTTTTAAAAAGCTCTCCAGGTGATTCCAATGCAGTCAGGTTTGGAAACCACCTTTCTAGCTCAGGCCATGCATCCCCTCCACAGCTTCCCCACCAACTCGGCCTAAATACCTTCAGGGACAAATACATTTCATTTCTGATAGCTAATTGTTAGAAAATTTCTTCCAACACATTGAGTCAATACCTGCCTCCCTATACTTTTCACCTATAGGTTCTGTCCTTTTGAACCATACAAAATAATACGAGTGTGTTTCAGGTGTAGAGTCTCTCTTCCATGCCATGTGACAGCTCTTCAAATGTCTGGCTCCAGGCCCTGTGTCCATCTATGTCTTCTCCCTAATAACACTTATTACCTTGAAGACTATTTCATCCAGTAATAATTTAGTTACCCACTTTCTTTTTCTATTCTTTTACTTTTAATCTGTAATAATTTACATGTATAAGAATATATCGTTGTCTCTCATAAGACACATATAGCTAGATTTATTTTAAGTCTAATAATTTCTTTAGTTTAGTCAAACATAACACATTTATTGTAACTACTAATCTAATGGGAATTATTTCTATCATATTTTGTGCTTTCCTTTTATCCTTTTTTTTTTTCTCTTCTCTCTTTCTTTCTTCTTTCCTTTCCTAAATTCTACTGAATTGATTGAGTTTTCTTTATTACTTTCCTGCCATATTGCCCCCACTCTCACACTTCCCTGAATCTGGAAGTTGTACCAGCTTCCATAGTAACTCTTTAGAGGTTTTTTTTTTTTTTAAATTAAATAACAGGAATATCTAACAAAATATAAACTTAATCAACTTTAGTTGTTATTCTTAAAATTTTGATATGAATACTTAACATAATCTGAAGTTAATCAACATCTATTCTGCCTCCTTAACAAATCAAGGAACTTAGAACACTTGAACTCTGAATAATCACCTCCCGCCTTCCATATACTTATTTCCAATATTTCAGATTTATCATGCTTTCATACCCCAAATAAATTACTGTTGTTGTTTCATGTCAATTCTTTTGTAGACTCACTCATATATTTGCTCCCCATTCTGTTCTTTATCTCAAGTTCTTCCTTCTGGGTTCAATTGAATCTTTCACTGATGATCTATTCGTAGAAAATTTTTTGTGCTTGTTGGAAAATATTTTCATTTTCCCCTCACTCCTGTGTGATAAGTTAGCTGTATACATAGCTCTTGATTGGCAGTTATTTCCTCTCAGCACTTTGAATATATTACTCATTGTCTTATGGCTTTTGTTGTTGTAAACAAGTCAGAGACAGTCTAAATGTAGTTCCTTTATGGATTATCTATCTTTTTCCCTCTGAATGCACTAAGTATTTTCTCTTTGACTTTGGTGTTTTGCAGTTTTATTACAATGTGTCTAGATGTGAATTTTTTATGCCTCCCATTTGGGATGCATTATACTTCTTGAATATGAAGATTTATTTCTTTTATCAGTTCTGGAAAATTATTGCCATTATCTCTTCAAATATTGTCTCTTCCTCAGTTGCTTTGTAGTCTCTTTAGGAGAATCCTATTAGACATATTTTTGACTTTCTTATTCTAAACTCCATGTCTCTAAATCTCTTTTTTATATTATACTTTTTATCTCTTCATGCTGCATTCTAGATAATTTTTCCATTCACTAATGTCTTTTCAGCTATGTCTAATTTGCTGTATAGCTTGTCCATTGAGTATACAATTTCAAAAGATACATTTTTCATTATGAAAAGTTCTCTGTCTCTTTTTTCAGATTTTTCTTTTCTACTTTCTTGTCTTATTTTTATTCCTTCCTTTGTGTCTTCAATGTTTTTAACCAAACTTATTTTATAGTTTTTAATAGGTCTTTTTATAACATGAACTCTTGAATGTCTAATCCTGCCATTGTTCTGTTTGTTGATTTTCACACGTATTTTGTAATTTTGTATTGCGAGGTCATCTTCTGTAGGCTTTATCTGGGAAGTTTTGCCTGGGTGAAGAGATGGTCTTTCCAAAGAGATTTTTGCTTTGGCTTTTGACAGTTGACTCAGAAATATCACCAATTCCAGACTACATTTATGTTAATTTCTGACCTTAGGGGTACCTAGTAATGCAATTAATATAAATAAGCCCCAAACCTTCACAAGGAGCAGATCCATCCTTGGGGGAGACATTTTTTTCCATCTCAAGTCCAGGTTGAGATAGAAGAGTTTTCTTGTATTGATGGACAGATTTTTTTTTTTCTAGTGCATTATTTTTCTGAGGGTCCTAGATTTATGTAGATATCTTGGTTCTAACTCCTGCCTCATATAAGACGCTTTTCCTTCTGTCTCTGTGGTGTTAACTGTTAAAATGCACAGCAAGTGTTAAAATGCACAGCAGCTCCAGTGTCAGCTCATAAACTTACTACTCTATTGTTTTGTTTTTGGCCCTGGGGTATATCCCATTCTTTCTTGTGATGTCATCTATTCATTCAAAATGATTTTTTAAATATATTCAACCCCAAATTTCTAGGTATTTGTGGCAGGAAGGCTTTCAATTCATCTATCCTGCAATATTGATGAAAATAAAAATACCCTAAGTGTTATCTGTATGCAACATTTTATAATAACTAAATAATAATTCGTCTCAGTACATTTTCTCAGCTATATTCAACGATGCTCCAACATTAAAAGGTGTATTTCCAAAACTTTAGGCTATACTAATCTCAAAATATGTCCAATAAAAGCAATGCTTTGTTATACCTATAAAGTATCCAAATGCAAAGTGGGACTGTTAAATAATGAGACTGAGTCTATAAGCTAAATAATTACATATTTTTGTAGACACTATCTGCATATGTTCTCTAGTAAGTGAAAACAGAACTCCAAAAGTGAATTTTCCTCTTATTTGATTACTTATTTTTTGGATGTAAATAGCTTTATTGCTATACTAGGCATCTTAATTTTTGAAAACAATAACAGCAACATAATCCTTTAATGAAAGTAATACAGAAGAAGAAATCAGAAACCTAAACACTAATCAAACAAATACTCTAAATTTTGATATAGGGCAGAGAGTTAGCCAATATGGTTATTTCCTTCAGCTCCATCATTAGATTACTGTGTAACCTAAAACAAGCTTTCACTTTCTTTCATGGCTCTATCTCAACATCTCTAACTTGTAACTTTACCACTGAATAACTGCATAATCTAGGGAGAGCCTCCAAGGGCACAGGGCTCCTTTTCCTCTTCAATAGCAGGACTAACTAGTTCCACCTGGTTTTTAAGGTATCTCCATGTCTAAACCCCATGGTTCTAAATCCTGGGTAACAGACATCTGTAGAGTATGCAAGTCTTTTTTTTTTTTTTTTTTTGGAATGTCTGTGTAAGCTGAGTGGGGATATTTTGTGTGGAACCACTTTATTTATCTACAAGTATATTAATAACTACAAATATGACCACATGTAAAGATGTGACGGCAAAGAACAACACAAGAGCACAAAACAATGAATCAGAAAAGCTGGGCCTTAACAAGCCTTCTAAAAAGTTCAGATGTAGCCTTCTATAAAAACACCAAAATGTGTTCTATCTCTACTCAGTAAATATCATCTTCAAACCTCCCATGCTGTGAGAATGTACCTCTTGTTCTGTGGCTGCTACATTCCATATTAAGCCCAAGGTCTTCTTTCCTTCAAAGCACTTTAACCTGCACTCAGTCTACATTTATCACTTTTCTTAAAGGTATTGGTGACAAGACCTCAAAAGGATCTTAACTAAATGTCCACAAGTCCATACTGACATGAATAAATGATTAAGTAAATAAATAAGTAAATGGGAGAGACAAACTTCCTTACAGAAGAATTCCAAATAATTTATAGATACTCCTCCCTCTAGGAGCATGGGTTGGACTTAGTGACTTGTTTCCAAAGAGGAGAGTATGGGAAGGGTGGGGGAGAGACTTCACAGTGGAGAAACCTGACAAACACAGCCTCAGCCAGGTGATCATGATAAAATTCATGGTGATAGCACATACGCCCTGATGTGATGTGATGGAAAGAGCACTTCTCCTCTATGGCATTCTCCCCCCAAACTCCAGTTTAATCATGAGAAAGCCATCAGATAAACACATATTGGGGGACATTCTACAAAATACCTAACCAGTACTCCTCAAAGCTCTTAAGGTCGTGAGAAACAATGAAAGACTGAGAAATTATTACAACCAGAGAAGACTAAGGACACATGGTGACTGAACACAATGTGGAACCCTGGAAGGGATGTTGGAATGAAAAATGACATTAGTGGAAAATCTAGGGAAATCCAAAAAAAGTCTGGAGTTTATAAATAACATGTACTAATGTTTTGGCAAATATACCATGAGTCTGTAAGATGTTACTATTAGGGGAAACTGGATGGTGGGAACTCTCTGTACTATCTTTGCAGTTTTTCTTTAAAACTAAAATTATCCAAAATAGAAAAGTTTATTCAAAAAAAAACCCAATATGACTCCAAAGAATTGAAAACTCAAACAAATACTCATACATAAATGGTCATAACAGCAGTATTCATAATAGCCAAAAGGTAGAAACAACCCAAGTGTCTATCAATGTATAAACAAATTCTGGCCTAGAATACAATGGAATATTATTTAGTCATAAAAAAGAATGAAATACTGACATTGTGGATAAACCTAGAAAACATGCTAAATAAAAGAAGTCAGGGCTTCCCTGGTGGCACAGTGGTTAAGAATCTGCCTGCTAATGCAGGGGACACGGGTTTGAGCCCTGGTCTGGGAAGATCCCACATGCCACGGAGCAACTAGGCCCGTGAGCCACAACTGCTGAGCCTGCGTGTCTGGAGCCTGTGCTCTGCAACAAGAGAGGCCACGATAGTGAGAGGCCCACGCACCGCGATGAAGAGTGACCCCCGCTTGCCACAACTAGAGAAAGCCCTTGCACAGAAACGAAGACCCAACACAGCCAAAAATAAATAAATAAATAAATAATAATTAAAGGTGTTAATAAAAAAAAAAAAAGAAGCCAGATACAAAAGGTCACATAATGCAATGATTCTCTTTATAGGAAGTATCTGAAATACATCAATCCATAGAGACAGAAAGCAGATAGGTGGTTGCCAGGGGCTGTGAAGATGGGAAAAGGAGAATAACTGCTCGATGGATATTGGTTCACTTTTGGGGAAATGGAAATGCTTTGGAATTACACAGAGGTGGTGATTATACAACATTGTGAATGTACTAAACGCCACTGAATTGCTCATTTTAAAATAGTTAATTTTATGTTATGTGAGTTTCACCTCAATAAAAAAAAGAAAGGGAATATAACCTAAATGTTGGGTTTGATGAGTTTCAGCCAAGAGACAGATAGGAGAAAACAGATCTAGAGTAACAGATGGACCAACCATCCTCCAGATGAATCCTTAGCAGGAAACTATGGAAAATGAGCAGGAGCTAGGAGCCTGCAGACAGGAAATGAAGAAGCTGTAACCTAGAAAAAGAGACATCAAAGAACTTAAGACTATTTTTCTAGGGAATGTTATATGGGTTATAATACCAAAAGAAAACTCTTATTTAAGTCGGGAACAATTCTTTATTTTTTATGCTCTTCAACTTTTCTCATGACATTTTCCCAATGATCAAGAACAGGATTCTCTATACCTAGAAGATAAATTCCACAATGGAGACCATATCTATCTTTTTGCACTGAATCCTTAGAGCCCGGCATGATGCATGGTACACCCTAGTAAACCCTCAAATAAAATTGATTAAATTTACAAATTTTTAAAAAACATGGGATATACTAACGGTAAAAAATAGTGGTAAAAGATTCTATTTTGTTTTAGTTATTTTTTTAACAAATGTTGCCACTACAATAATTAATGCACTATTGTTATTTTATATTATTGTTCATTAGTATGCATATTTTAAAATCTCAGTGAACTCTTCTGATGCAATCACAAGCTTTTGATGAGAGTTTAAAAGACTATTATAAACCAAACTGTATGCTTTATTTAACTTAAGAATGGGCAAAATAATTTGTTTTTAAACTTGTTCATTAATACAGTTGAAATTTCCCACTTCTTGTCAGTATTCCTAGGTCTTTGCCCATATTTACTGATCCAGTAACTAGAATTTTTAAACATAAGCTCTTTGAGCTAAAAATGAGGCTATAGAACTATCCGATGTTGAGGATGCCATTTTTTATATTATAATTCTACTTGTAATCATTTATGTGACAGTGACTATGAACAGCCCAGTCATTCCCTTCAGTGATTTATAGAGTAACACTGCATCTAGAGAAGACAGGTTAAGTTAACCTGCAGAATTAAAAGTTAAACATATAAAGGCTGAAACTTTCCTTTACGTAAGAGAATTTTGTAGAATAATGATGTACTTGAAAAGCAGGCTCTGCAGACAGACTGCCAGAGTTTGCACCTCTGCTCCGTCCACCACTGTGTGACCTCTGATGAAAAACTGATTCCTCTAGGTTCATGTCCTCAGCTGTCAAGAAGGGTGACAACAGTACCGACCCCACAGTCTGCTTGTGAGGACTACTTAAGCTAATTTACCTAAAGATTGCAGAACAGGACTGCCAACTTACATCTGCCATTATTATTACTATCACCAACATGTAATATTGTGATCATAAAATGAAAAAGAGGTCTTTTAAAACTATTTCCTCAAAGAACAAAGATTTTCCTCAGAAACCAATAAGTTATTTAATACTAAGTTTTATTTTTGTACAAAGGATTTCCCGACGGGCTTATGCATATTTTCTATAAACAATCACATTGAGGATTTTAACAAGAAAGAGATATCAACACAGAAAGGAAAACTATGATGGTAGATGGGAGATATGCTTCATTTTTAAGCTTGGTAGCAGCCAAGTATTTCAGCTTCAGTAATTACTGACCCCAAAGGACATCAATTTTAAAACATCACTCAAATATTATTCCATTTAGAGTTTTCAAAATACAAAGTTGGGGCCAGGGAACAAGCTGGTTTCTTTCTGAGACACATGAAAAATTAATTCCTAAATTACATGATCTCCTTTAAGATTAATTTTAATCATTTAAAACATTCTCAGGAACATATGAGTCTATAGAAATATTATAACTGTTCACAGATAAATACTATACAAATCATTAAGCCAGTAACATAAGAATCTATAAAAATAATTGTTGTATTATGCAAGTGCCTTAGGAATAATAACCTAAGGAATAATAATAATAACCTAAGGAATGGAATAATAACCTAAGGAATGGAATTTGCTGAGTGAGATCTAGAACTGGAAGCCAGTCAGCAAGATTCCTTTCCCCAGTTCCACCATTTGCCATGCAGTCCAAGACAAAGCTCTCATTTTTGTTATGGCTCTGCATATCTGTCTCTAACATTTAAATAATATCTGCCACTTATCTCATGAACAGAGGTGCTGTGAGGATTCAAGAGATAACGTTAGTTAAGAATTCTGACATGCCCATAAACACAAAACATTATCCCTGATAAATATAATGGTTGCCCTGGCAGGCTCTGTTGAAGATGTACGGTGCTTGGCAATGGTGAAGGCGAGGATAAGCCATGTGAGAAGCTCCAAGACGACCTTGGTCCAGAGCTGGGAGTGGCTAGAGTGAGGTGGGCAGAGCCAGGCGGTGGCCCTATACATAGGGTGCCTGAGGTCCTCTGATAATAACAAAGCTTTAAAGTCACCTCTGTCTTCAGATGCTGGGATAGTTGGCAGTCAGTACAAGGAAGATTTCTTCTGCACTGGACAGCTCCCAGCCCAACCCAGTCCACCTGGGAGGGAAGAATGTCCTTCTCCCTCTCAACCTTTTCCAGGAGAAACGGAAGACTGTCAGCAATGGCCTTTGTTCACTCTTTCAGAAGAGCAAAACTGAAGCCGCACTAAGCACTTCAAATCCTTCTTAAATATTAAAAATAATAAAGAGAGCAGTGGAGACTGGGTTTTTAGTCACCCACATGCAAGCATTTTAAAACAATGACTTTTTTTTTTTTTTCTTAATCTAAATGTGCTTCTCCAGCGTTGTGCATGGAAAAAAAGAAAACTTTTCATTTTCTGTCTTTGCGTTTTGGTTTTACAGGGACAAAATGTGAAATAAACTTCCTTAATTTTCACTTCAGTGTTTGCAGCTTAGGATTCCATTAATATATCCTTTCCCTGGGTTGTGCAGGGTCCTCGTTTGCAGTCAGTTCATTCTGCACTGATGTATATTTCATTGCCCAAGGCTTAATGTTGATTTATTGTCCGTCCATAAATTAGAAAAATATGCTCTGGAATTCCATCCTGCTGAAAAGCTGTGCCTGATGTCAGGGGACTGGGTGATATTTAAGATGTCAGAAATACATATTGGATTAGTGTGCTTTGTTTCCCCACAACAGCAGGTGTTTAATCATAGCTGATGGCTGAAGTTAAATGCATTAGGACAGCAGCAGCCACGAAGACGGAGTTTTTCTAAACCACACAAACTCCAGGATAAATAACTCAAAACTAATTGTGTGTCCACATCGTAGAAACATTTTTATTTACTTAATACATTAAACAATGAAAATAGCCTCTGGCACTTAACTTCATGTTTAAGAGCGTGTACCAATATTTTATGTTAGTGAAGTGTTGGCTGTTTAAACAGAATTACTATTTCCCTTACTCGCCCTCTGGCGGCTTTATATAAAATATTTTGTAAAGCAGGAATGAATAAAGGCTGAAATGGGTAATTTAAGGATAAGGAATTTTTAGGGTTTGCTTTTTTCCTGAATATAATTTGAATGCTTCTATCTGTCGAAATGCTCACTTTGCCATAATCCAAATGATGCTCCCACATATCTACTGACCAGGCATTTTCCCTTCCTCTCTTTGTAAAGTACAGGTTCTCGTTGCCATTATGTTTATATTAATTAGAGGTCTGTGTGAATAGAAAAATGATCAGGCTTGCTCTGGAGCAATTTAGCTGGAGGCTGGAGAGAAGACGCTTAGGAGAGCAAATATTTTCAAGGTGCAACCGGTGACCTGTAACAAGCTGGGGAGATTCATGGCGAGAATCGTATATTTTGACACAACAGTGATTTGATTAAAAGAGAAAGTAATGGGTTTAAACAGTCACTATGAGGATGTAGCCAGACTTTTGTAGCTTTTTGCAATTTACTTTACAGACCAGCGATGGAGCAGGAGAGAAGACCTTTGCCACTGAAAAAAAAGGCCACTTGGGTTTGGAAACAAACATAAACAACTGAGTGGTTGAAACTAGTTTTTTTTTCCCCTATCCTTTTTGTTTTGTTTTGTTTTTAACACACACCCATGGAGAGGGCAGGATAATACTATGGCAAAGAAAATATTGAGGTCACTTTGAGAATGGAATTAGATTTTATTTTTCTTGACTATTTTTAAAAGAATTATTTTTTGGAGTCAGATTCCACTGAATCAGCCTGAAAGGAAAAGGAAAAAAAAATGTAATTCTCTGCATTTTGAGAAAAAGAAAAATTTATATTAGAAAACTGAAATAATTTATTTCACTTAGATAAGCAGTATGATCCCCAAGAATAGCTAACATACATAGGATCAGTGTAGCATCAAATTTAATTCTAATACAGTGGTTGAGAATAGTGCAGTGTGGTTTGAATTAAATAGGTTAAAAAGGGTATTAATAGAACATTAAATAAAAAAGTGCAACTTACAAAACAACCTATATAGTATGATCCTATTAACGTGAGAACACAAGAAAAAAAACAACAAATTGAAAGACATCCCATGTATGTGCATAAGTCCAAGGATAACCATATCACCCTTAGAAAAGGGTCTGAAAGCAAACAGAACAGTGGCCATCCCTGAGAAGGGGATTTTAACTTTTTACTTTATATACTTTTGCATTGTTTGATTTTTATTTATAATGATAACATTTTGAGATGTAACTTGTATAAATTAATTTCTAAAGAGTTCCAGTAAAGGTCTGTTTTTAAGGGAAAAAGAGGCTTATTCCCTATTTTGATGCATATATCCTGCCTTAATCAAGATCAGTTGTAATTATTCTCATCATAACTATGTGTTGAGCGAAATAGTCATTGAATGTAATTATAAGATAAATCCTTTGAAGAAAAAGTTTTAAAAATTGCAGTCCCGATGAGGTGTTCACGTGGCGCAAACCTCATTAGTTCCTTAGTTTTCTCTTTGGAAGCTCACTTGTTTTTCCTTTATCCCTCCATCCCCCTCAGCCTCAATGACCATGATCGAGTGGCTGCCTCAGTCACTAAGCATTTATTATACAAGGCAATTCCCATCCAAAAACAAGATACTAAAAACATCAAGGTCCTAACACTGCTCTTTGTCTCAGAATTTCTAATAATAACATTCTCCCTGGTAAAATTTCTTGTTTTCCACAAGTCTGATTTTTAAAGTGATATTTTGGTGCTTTTGCTTTAAAAAAAGAATTTTCTAAAATGCATTCCTCATTTACTATAATCATTTGCATACATTTTAATATCTTTTCCTGTTTTGCAACTGCTGTCCCGAAGTTCTTCAACTATTTTAACCAAGGAGTGCCAGATGCTTAGGAAAAAAACTGATATGGGGACTTAAGGCCCTTGCTCTAAACTGTGTGCCATCCTTTCTAATATTTTTAGCCCGAGTATTGTAAGTTGGGCTCCCCGGGAGCTATTGCCTCTGAGATGAAGAGGAAGATTTCTTGCAGGAGGCTTACTGGAGTCACATCTCAAGAGGAGAGAAGGCAACAGGAATGGGTAGAAGTTGAGCTGCTATGCTTTCACCACAAAGGCCTCAGCTGATCCCACAGGGGTTCTGGAGCTGGGTGGTCCTGCAGAGGTGCTCCCCCTTGTACCTCACACTGACCTGTCCTTGGATGCAGGCTGACCCTGGAAGGGAGTGTAACTTCGGGCAAAGCAGATGACATCCCTTTAGCAGATGACAATTCCTGGAAAGGAATGTGACTGAGAGCCTTCAGCAACCAACACTCCCAGCAGCTTCGGTCTTAAAGGGGGGGTCTGGGTAGTGCACCCCAAGTCCACCACATTCAGTTTGCAGGTTTTATTATCTTCATTTCCATCTACAAAGAACAATGTTCTTTAAACAGTGGCTAGAGCACCTCTCTAAAGCAAAGGGGAAAAAGGAGAAACATTCCCTGTCGACAAACATGAGAGGACCATCAATCCAAGGCATTTTTGGTAAATGATGCTAAAAGTAGAAGCATGAAAAATATTCCATTGTTGTCACATAAGCAGTAAAGCAAGGAAAGAGAATGACTTAATGAGGGGCTCAGACTAAACATCTGAGATTTTGTTTCCAAATTTTCTTGATTCTCTCATACTGCAGGCCTAGTTCTCTGGCTTATTTCTTGCATTTGTATCACAGAAATAATTAACTACACATCCTATGAAGGGGTCTGGAGATGATTAACTAGAACATTCTATTATACATGGAATAGTATGGCTCATACATGCATTACATCTAGTAGCTGATATTTTGGTCTGTAAGACAAAAGTGGAGGACATCAGGTACCCATGATTGTTTTCCCAGTTTTCTGTTCCAAAGAAACCTGGTTCCAAGAGGAGATGGTGCAAACGAAGTGGATTTGCAGAGCAAATGGGGAAAGTGGGCTTCATCAAATGCCCAGGGACCAAGGAGGACACCTTCTGGACCAGGAAGAGTGCTATCCTTGTCCCTGTCAGCATATGGCAACGTGAACCCTGACTCTGCCTTGGCAGCCTGGAAATGGACTGGGCATATTTGGAAGCAAATGACACTAATTAAGATTTGCTTAGGTATGTGGGAAAGAGAAAACATAAATGTTTTAAAAAGATTGTTCACAGAGATGTTTATTCAACCTCTGGTAGCCTAAGTAGAAAACACTTATGTCTGAAAAAGAAAAAGCTTGACATATTATGTTTGCCTAATACATTACCAAAAAAAAAAAAAAAAAAAAAAGATTCCACAAGCATTGCCCAAACAGTAGTCCTCAGGAAGAATCATTTAAGGAAAATTCAAATCCTCCTTGTTCTAACACAGAAAAATGAAGGTACCTGAAAGAAATATCTGCTCCTAAACATCTCCACAGCATAACACCCCAGTCCATGTGTTTGTATCTATGTATATGGTTTGGCAAGGGCAATAGATTCATGTGAATCTATTGAATAGCAAAAATAGTGGTGGTAAATGCCTTGGATCCCAGCAAGATCTAGGATTAGGTCCTGGGATCGCTCATTCTTGGACTTGAGGTTTGGTCCCTCTCACTGGTTCCTTTAAAGTTTAACTCTTGAAGATAACTTGTGTGATAAGAGTAAATGTGGAAGTAAGCAAGGATAGATGGGGGACAAAGAGGAGAATAAGCAAAAGAGCTATTACAATGAGGTGTCCTAATAATAGTTGTAAGGGCTAATATAGGTTGAGTGCTTTCTGAGATTTCCTTCTCAGAGGGTTACATACATTACCTTAATAAACATAGCAATAACCCTAAGGAGTTGGTACTGTCATCATCTCCATTTGCGCAGATGAGGAAACTGAGCCTTGGAGAGGCTAAGCAGCCATGTGGCACCGATGGGAGGTGGTACAAATGAAGCCATAGCTCAAGAAGGTGACTTCTGTGTAAGAGCTGCACCTCCCGTATATCTACAGACTCTCAGAGTTAGGGCTGCAAGAGACCTGTGAGATCCAGAGACCATCTTGCTCAAGCCTCTCCCACGGCAGGCAAGGAAACTGAGGCCAGATCAAGAGACAGGATAGCAATCTATTGCTTCTGTGGTCATGCATGTTATCTCCCAGAAAGATACGTAATTACATGATAAATGATATTGTGGTCTGCAACGTTTCTATTTGCCCTGGTAATAAATCATCCTGGGTTTTGTGACCAGACCCACAGTCTCTTCTTTCATGTGGTTTGCAGAACTAAGCACACTGACCTAGCCTGCTAGAAGAAAACATTTTGGATCTTCAGATTTCCTTGAAAAGGGTTTCTGGGGATCCGCTGAACCACAGCCCAATTTGTCCTGGAGTTCTGATGTCGTCATAGGCCAGGACAATGAGAGCAGCCCCTGCCATCTAGAACTGAGGAGACCTGGTAATGCCATAAAGTCTGTAGTTGATTTTCAGGAAGATCCTTGGTATTTCCAGGGACCACAGCAACAATGTGGCCTACGTTAGTATTGAATTCATGGGATTAGAGCTATCCAAGGGCAGGGACTCAGTTTACAGATGAGGCCACCCTCAAAAAGACCCTAGCCCATCATCTTTATTTCACGAGCAGGGAACAGTTCAAAACTTACCATTTATTCAACTGTGGAACTGGGTTGCCCCTATATGCTACATAACGTTACCAAGATGTACCTTAAGCCAATGATTTCTGGTCTTGACAAGGATCATTCTTTGGTCAGAAAATATAAATAGCTTGACTATTTCTATTCAAAGGCTGAAAAGCATCTACATATGCTGAACAAGATCAGGTTTTCTTTTTTTCTCTCTTATAAGGAATTCTTAGCTGCTTCAAAGAATCACCATGTATTTATTCATCACACACTGACGCAGCCAAAGGCTGGAGGAATTTACTTCAGTAACTGAATTATAGTTGCCCAGTGGTTTGGTGACAGATTCTGTGCTACCACTTATGGATTCTGAGTCTGACATTTTACATCCTGAAAATATGCCAAACCTGTCTCTTAAGCTTCGTTATTTTAGGATCACTCCCTGCTGCTACGTTTTCAAGTCTCTGCCCTTCACTTGTTCAGGAACACCTTGTGCTTTATTCAGGAAGAAGTCATTGGGAGCAGCCACGCGAGCCTTCCTGCTTTGGAAAAGCCCCGGGTCTCTCTGCTCACCTTCTCTTGTCTTCCTAAACGAGAGAGAGAGCTTGGGGTCTGGTGATGTCATTTTATATTGCTCAAATTTATTTAGTTTTAAATGGACACAGAGTGTTATGTAGTGAAACAACCTTGGGCTGTGAAAACCGGCCAACCTGTGTTTTGGATAAGACACTTAACCTCTCTGTGCATTTCTCATCTCCAAAGCGAACATAATGATTCCTACCTCATTGTTAAGAAGTTTAATGATATAAGTGTACACTGCCTGGCATATACAAAATGCCCAGCAACTGGTGGCCATCATTATTATTTCTAAAAGATAAGGATTATTCCCAGTGAAGATGTTCTATACAATACTTAGCATAAGAGGATAGAAGAGCAGGTATCAATTATAAATCAAACTTAGTTGAGGCTTCCTCAGGCTGTGGACAAAGGATTGGAGCCACCCTACCTGGGTCCCCAGAAAAGATCTAATTAATCCAGAGGCAGCAACATCACGGGGACAGGAACAGAAGTAAAGAACTTCAGATGAGGAGGTGATTTCCCCAGCTGTCCCAGCACACTTTGCCCAGCGCCCTCCAAAGCCAGAGATGAAGCAAGATGGCCTCTCTACCACCTCCTCCACACCCCTCGCCGGGCTCTCTAGCAGAACCCAAGCCACAAACTTCAGACTGAGGTCTCCCAAGCCAAAGTGCTCCAAATCACAATTTCAGGACTTTCTAAATCAGCAGTTCAAGGACCTGTCACCCACTTATGCTTCTGACTTATGCAAATGTATAAGGATTGTTTATAAAGTGAGCCGCTGAATTAATACGATAGTCCTACCTCTCTGCTAGAGTGATAATTTTTTTTAAGGCCTACAAAAGTTTTAGCTTGTCAGCCCACTTGGGCAAAGCTGTGTTGGAAACCTTTTGTTGCCTATTTTAATTCACTTTGCCTAAGAATAAATACAGGTTAAAACCCAGTCCTAACAGGGAACAAGAAAAGAGATGTAGAAAACTGAGCATGCAATATGTAAAGATCTGGACAAAATCTAGAAGATACAGAAAGGGACATGGAAAAATGAAAACCATTATATTAGAGTGGCAGTGTTGTGGGGAATTTCTTTCTTTTAAAAATTACTTTAATTTGGTATAATATTTTTAGAGTTTACAAAATCCCAGCATCGAGAGTGAGGAACACCAATTTTCTAGAAGATTCTTAACATTTATGTCAAACCCTTCTTACAAAAAAAGAAAACAAATGAAGACACAAAACATTTTAAAGTCCATTTTCTTCTTCTTTCAGGCTTCAATAGTGATGTATGCTCTCATATAATGGGGCTATTAATGCCCACACTGGAAAAGGCTAAATATTTAAATGGTGTTATTACTGATGATGAAGCACTGGCACAGGAGGCCTCTCTCCCAGTTTTTCTTTTCATAATAATTAATTCTAATATTTTGACATGCAGGTGACACAAAACTAGAAGGGAAAGCTTATAGATTCAAAGAGAAAATTCGTAACCAAAAACATCTAGACAGGCTGGAAAAAAGGATCCATTCCAACAAGAAGGCATTTCACAGGTGTTAATGTAACGCCCTACACTTAGGTACAAAAAATTAACTGCCGAAGTATAGAGGTAGAACATCTTACCAAGAACAAGGAAACTAGTTTAGGTCTTTTATTGCTCACAAGTTCAGTAGAAGCAAACAGTGTGCTAGAGCTGCCCTAAAAGCTAAGGTAATTTTAGGTCCACTCTCAGAGCAAAGAAGGCAACTATTCTGCAGGGTACCCAAATGAACCCAAAACTCAAATCTGGTAATCAGAAACTTGGATGAACTGCAGTCAAGGGATTCACCCAGAGAGTCCAGGCAAAGTTCTTTCCAAGTCTATGATTCTAACTTCTCAATTCCCACTGTAGATCAAGGGTTCATAATCCAGAATTCATGGATTACAGGCAATACACGGCATACAGGGTTCATGAATGGGTTTCAAGAGACCTGCAAACCATCTAATGTCATACACAAGACGTCTGATTTCCATGAAATAATTCAAGGAATTTTAAAACTAATGCTCTAGACCAGCATGTGTCACAGCGGGTAACGCCACCCCTCCAGAAGGCAATGCATTGCCCCCCAAAGAATTGTCCGAGTTCCCTCAGAAAATATTCAAATGTTCCATTAGACACTACTTTTTCACCTACAGGTAGAAAAACCTTTAATAAATATCTTTAACCCCAGTTTACATGTAAACACAAAGTATTTTTATGGAGTTGTAACATATACTGAATTTTCCAGAAATACAACTACTATGTACAGTTTTATCGCAACTATACCAAGAGTCACTTACCACTCTGGAAAATTATGTCACTGACCATGGCACAGCTTGGGGGTTTGAAGTCCCCCTCACAACACCTTCAACAGTCCCCATGCACAGCCATCACCCTGGGATGATCCTACATATATGAGTAAATACACTTATTTGGGCCTATTTCAAGAAGTCAGTTATACCCAGCAATCCCACTCCTGGGCATATACCCTGAGAAAACCATAATTCAAAAAGAGTCATGTACCACAGTGTTCACTGCAGCTCTATGTACAATAGCCAGGACATGGAAGCAACCTAAGTGTCCATCAACAGATGAATGGATAAAGAAGATGTGGCACATACATACAATGGAATATTACTCAGCCATAAAAAGAAATGAAATTGAGTTATTTGTAGCGAGGTGGATGGACCTAGAGTCTGTCATACAGAGTGAAGTAAGTCAGAAAGAGAAAAACAAATACCGTATGCTAACACATATATATGGAATCTAAAAAAAAAAAAAAATGCTTCTGAAGAACCTAGGGGCAGGACAGGAATAAAGACGCAGGTGTAGAGAGTGGACTTGAGGACACGGGGAGGGGGAAGGGTAAGCTGGGACGAAGTGAGAGAGTGGCATGGACATATATACACTACCAAATGTAAAATAGATAGCTAGTGGGAAGCAGCCACATAGCACAGGGAGATCAGCTCTGTGCTTTGTGACCACCTAGAGGGGTGGGATAGGGAAGATGGGAGGGAGGCGCAAGAGGGAGGAGATATGGGGATATATGTGTATGTATAGCTGATTCACTTTGTTATACAGCAGAAACTAACACAACATTGTAAAGCAATTATACTCCAATAAAGATGTTTAAAAAAAAAGTCAGTTATAAAGAAAAAGGGTCAACAACAACCAATTGAACAGTTTTCTCTTAAATTAAAATGTAAATGTTATAAAATGGTGTAAGCATTTGACGACTTTATTGCACAGCTGTCACGATGGAGAAATGCATATTTTATTATATCTTATCTGTTATTTTTTTCCTTTACAGTCATGCCATCGTGTATTTCCTCCTTCCCTCCCTCCCCCCCCCACCCTTCTTCCTATCTGTTCTTTTGCTTGTTTGTTTTCTTTTTCTTTCTTTTTTAACGATGTGTTTCAGTAGGTGATATTATCCAAGACTTTCATTGCAGGATGGTTAAAGAGGTATTACAACATATTTATTATAAAAGGAGGGTTGTTGGCACCGAACACAGTTGAGAATCGCTGCTCCACACGTGTCCTCCACTATAACGTTTCCAAAATCTTCTAGAAAGTGTTTGACGTCACTTCGCTCTTAGAAAAATGTCTGGCACTGGTTTGTGTGCAGTGGTCTGAGTTCCTCCAGAACAAGATGTAAAAACACAAAAACCCGGCCTACCCCGGGGGACCAGGGTCCCCACACCTGGACTCTCCCCGCCTCCCACTCCCAGGTCGCTCACGGGAAGCCCAGACAACTCCCCACACACAGCGAGTCCGCGGAGATGCGAAGATGCGAGGCTGGAAAGCTTTGCCACCGTCGGGTCATATGTCAATCCTTGGCCCCAAACCCAGCCCTGGGCGCCCTCCCCAGCCACGCCCCATGATGAGCGCCGCTGTGGCCCCTGACTTTTTCTTATTAATGTTTTTTAAAAGAAAAAAAAATGTAAATCATTACTCAGCTCAGCTCAGTCACCAGGCGAACTGTGTTTAATAAATTAGCTTAATCTATTCCGCAAGTGGTTTGTGAGTGCAGTGTTTCCTCCAGTTAAGGAAAACATTTATATTCTCTCTTGGCCCTACGTTCCTGGGTTCCCAGAGTCACTCCCTGGGGGCGGGCGCAGGGGGCGATCCCGAGTGAGTGGCTTTCCGTGGAGACGCCGCCTCGAGCCCCAGGGCGGGCGGCAGGAAGGGCAGTTGGTGGCCGCGTGGCTTTGTCCCCATCAGGCCCCCCGGCAGTAGCCCGAGGCGCTGGTACCCATCCCGCTTCCTCGAGGCCCGGCTCCCCACCTCCGCGTCCCACCCCCCAGCACATCCCACTCCTCCAAAGGGGCCTCTTTAACTGCTCCCCATGAAATAATAATTCATTATGTCACCAGGAGGGAAGTAAGGGAGTGTTAAGTGTCTTGATGGGATTAGAGGAAACCCCCGCAGAGATGATTTAGGGGCCGTGATAATTCATTTAATAGGGGCCTGGGGCAAATTGCTAGACAGGGAACTGGAACTGAACCAGCCTAGAAAGGGCGTCCGCCAAGGCTGTGTGGGAGAGCTGGCTTCATTAGCAATATTTAAGAGATTTCATTTAAGAATGAGTCATAAAATGCGGTACTATTTTATCCACCTGGTTTGGTGGCCTTTAGCTTTTCTCTGCATGAATATTAAATTTGAAATGGCACTACAGCAACACATTTTGGAAAGTGTTCTTTGGGCTGTTATTTGTATGGTTGGTTTAGTTTCTCGTTTGTTAACCTTTTAAAATGAATATCATTGAAAATGGATAACTGTACAACCAGAACTCGAAAAGATTAGGGGGAATATAACGCTTTAGAATAGGTTGTTACTTAACTGGGTAAAGGATTTAAGTTTTTATCGATCAAAACACAAAAGGCATAGCGAGTGAGTCAGTAGATGGCAAATTACTTTGACAATTTCCCGATTTTCATGCAGATTTGGTGAAGCTGCCCCATTCAAAGCCACCGCCCACAGCTTGGATGAGACCACAAAGCAGTGAACACAGATGGGACTTGCCTACAGACACTCTGAAAAGTCAAACACACTTCAGGAAAATACTTCCAAAGAGTATTTTTTTGGACAGATAATATTCCCTTTTGTTTCCAAGAGACAAAAGACAAACTCTAGTTTGATCATAAAACTCTTTCCTTCAAATGTGGATTTTTATCTTTGGTGGGAGTGGGCTGGCGTGGAAGTGGAGGTTGTTTGGAGTTTTGCAAACCCAAGAAGTTTAAATGTGGAAACAGCGGTAGTGGTTCCAATTACAGCTATAAGGAAAAAAAAAATTCTCTTTTGGTGTGCGTCTTCCTGTTTGGTGTCAATGGCCACTTTACCGCACTAAATTGAGAGTCCCAGCTAGGAAACGTTTTAGCCAACACCCAGCCTTCACTCCATGGTGTCCTACACATTTGTGTAGCCTAATGCTCTTCCCTCCAAAAATCTTACATTTGCAAAATAAAACATTAACTTTGATCCCTCCCTTTTCAAAAATAAAAATAACTCTCCAAGATATGCTGCATCTATTTATTTTTTTTTTTTAAATCACAGCTGCATTCTGTTATTTTAACAAAACAACTGGCAGGTCTCTATTCACAGAGCTGCTTTAGCCACATAGGATACATACGATGCATAATTAATATGTACTCTAAAAGACTTTCTTAATCAAAAAAGACATTAACTACATGTAAAAGTATTCACTTATGTATATTGGTTTGGGCAATTTTCCACAATGACGGTAGAATTGGTATCTAAATATATTTTTATATATAACAAAACTTAGCAAATGTCGTCTGTAAGGCATGCATGGGGAGGGTAGTACTAATATTTGTGTTCCTCTTGTTTATATCCCACCATCTCCAGGTAAAGATGCTATATTTTATACAGGGTTGTAAACCACTTTGCAATATAGTGAAAGGATCTATTTCAAATAAAATAAAGGTGACTAATGTACTATATAGTCAGTCTCTGGACAAAGGCAAGCAGCCTTTAAGGCTGTTTAGTTCCCTCAGAGCCTCTTCCCTGGTCCTTAGCCCTCCCTTTGCTCAGAGCTTCCCTCTAGGGAGAAGCAGCCAGCACCTGCCAGTAACAGCCCTGGTCAATGCTGGGCCAAGTTCTGAAAAGGTAGCTTCTCTTTGACTTAAGAACTTTCATTCTTTCATTTCTCCAGTGAAAAGTCATTCCAAGCCTAACCAAGGGAGTCCCCCCAAAAGAAATCTGTCTGCAACATCTATTTTTGCTTTTCAGAAATAGGATTTCTTTGCCAGTTAGAAAGCCAGAAAGCAAAGAAGCTCCGAGAGATGGGTATGCACACATACCCGAACTGTTGAATCTTGGAGTAACTGACAGTGTTGAAATGACCTCACAGGTTTAAATGTTTCAAGCACAGTAAACACATCAGACAGGCTGTGTTGGGAGCCCAGTGTGCACAGATGCAGAAGCTACTAATGCAGGGACTGTTCTCTGCTTTCCCAGAGCCCAGCCTCCAACCACACAAAGCCACATCCTTGTCAACAGAAAGGACAGGAATATAGTATTATGCACATGATCAAATATCTTAGAGGACTGAGGTAATAGTATATTTTAAAAATATTTTAAATATTTTAAACATATTTTTAAATATTTTAAACCAACAAAGCTGGGAGTTGGGTGGGCAAGGGAGTATAAATACTTTTATTTAAAGTCCCAATTTTTCTAATAATAAATTCCAGGGTTTTTTTTCCACATTACAAAAAATAAAGGTGAAGAAAATGCATAGCCAAGTTGACTTCTCTTTAAAAAAAAAATATTTAAAATACTAAATACTATCTCTGAGGGCCCCCTAATTTTTGAAAAGAAAAATACCTTCACACGAATGAACCAGAAGAACTACTGCTCGCAGACAGCACACAGGCCTCTGCAACACTTCCCTGCCCCCCATTCAAAGCAACTAGGGACACCAAGTCCATTACAAATCACAGGAGATCACTGCTTTGTAAATCTGAAACCACTGCGTTTCAATAATGTGGGCAAAATACATCAAATATCATTAAAGTAAGTTTATACTATAAACTGACCGAAGCTTTGTGAAAAGTACTTTCGTAATATGTATCAAAAGCCTTAAAAATGTTCACTTCATTTAATCCAGTAATTCTGTCTCAGACTAGCTCCTGGGGAGATCATCTGAAATGGAAACAGAGATGTAGGTAAAAAGGTGTTTATCTTTTACATCTATAATAGGAAAAAAGCAGAAACCACACAAACATCCAATAATAGAAAATAGTGAAGTAAATGATGGCATCCTACAATGAAATTTAATAAATGCATATTCAATTTTATACATATAGGATGCTCTGAACTGTGTCAAACAATACAGAGGAAAGAAAATGTTAACAGGATTATCTCTGGGTGGTAGGAATATGTGGGGTTTTTCTCAAAATTTTGTGAGTTTTCTATAATGAGGATGTATTACTTTTATAATATGCATCTTTTAACATATCATATCAATTTTATATACACACATACATATATAAAATTCATTAATTCTTTCAGTGTTTATGACATGATAAGCTGACAGGCCAAACAGAAATCCGAGTCAAAATAAAACTGAAATCAGTTAATTAGCTATTTTCCCCTTAAATAACCACATAAAAACAAATTAACATATATTTCTTTATTCATGTCAAGCAACACATATCTACATATTTTCTTCTCTATCCAATAAATACATTTCATATTGTGATTTACTTTTGTGGGCATATGAAGGTAGAAAACATCCCATGTTTTAGTAGAAAAATCAGGCGATAAGTCCACATTCCATCATGATCACCTGCAGCTCACCCTTGGCACCCAGGGTATACATATTTATTTATTATTTACCCAAATAACAGCACATGGCAAATTTGCAAGGACAGCCCTGCTCTCAGGCCATTGCATTACCTACAAAAATCTGTTTTCAGCAGCAGACTACTATAAATTTGACCCTTAGCTCGCTCGCTCGTTCTCTTTTATTTTTTTAACTAGGTCAAGTGGCTGTCCCTGTAGCACCATCAGTATATTCAATAAAAATCAAGTATATCCTGTGTTTGAAACATACGTTATAAATAGATGTATAGATGGAGCAGATATTGAGAAAAGAAATGGTAAAGATTATGAATATTAAGATTTATATTAATCTATAAGCCTATTAAAGTACAGTAAAACCTGTCCTTCAGACCACCTTTTTAAAGATATCACCTCCCTGATGGGACCACTAAATTTCGGGCCAAATTATTTTCCCATAAAGAACAATGAAAAGAAAATGATTATATTAAGACTACTTCTACTATGGTTTCTTTTCATTGTTCCGCCAAAAATGATTCCAAACAGTAAAATAACATTGATTTTGACCTTGTTAATGAATTTGAAGAATTTCATGGAATACTCAAACACCGATTTCCATTTTTAACAGGAAAAAAAATGGACCCTCTGCCTCACATTGTCGACAACACCAGCAGCATGTAGGGATCGTTTCATTGAAATTCGGTGGATGTAGCTTATCTTGATATCACTAATGTTCCATAAGGTTTGTCATGTGGATTTTTCTTTGTGCCAAAAGCTGGAGATGATTGTGTGATTTGTAAAATATTGAAGAAGCCTTCAAACCGAGAGGTTCATTTCATTTCTTTTTGGTTACAAAGATTTTCACATACAATATTACTAAAGCGATTTTCAGTTTTCCAAAATGCCACGCTTTCCAAGGGAACAGCTTTCTCTCCTTTGGCCTTGCAAGGACTCCCCGTGGCTTTGATTGGCTTTTCTTCCAAACAAAACTGCCATGCGATCCACACTCCCCCAAACCCCCCACCAGGTGAGCCCTGGTTCTCTTAAGCAGGCTCTTCTTCAGCTCACTCATGTCAGCCAGAAACGGCAGAGGCCCTACCCACCCTCGTGTCGGACTCCAAAGCCTATTCCCTCACTGTTTAAGTCTCTGGAATTGCTTTTCTTTGCAGCCTCCCAGAATACAACATCATGTTTTTTTTTCAGGTCTCCTAAAAGTCTGTCTATTTAAATAGGACTTCTTTTTTCAATGGATATCAAGGATTAGTCAG
Organism: Balaenoptera physalus; assembly: GCF_965194825.1. Lineage (NCBI taxonomy): Eukaryota > Metazoa > Chordata > Mammalia > Artiodactyla > Balaenopteridae > Balaenoptera > Balaenoptera physalus. Next base: position 116,086,578 of record NC_138890.1, on the reverse strand, counting down.
GTGTAGATATTCTTTAAGTTACTCATACGTGTGCAAGGAACACATCTTAAAATTCTCCAATGAACAGGCTTCCCTGGTGGCACAGTGGTTAAGAATCCTCCTGCCAATGCAGGGTTCGAGCCCTGGTCTGGGAAGATCCCACATGCCGCGGAGCAACTAAGCCCGTGTGCCACAACTACTGAGCCTGCACTCTAGAGCCCGCGAGCCACAACTACTGAGCCCGCATGTTACAACTACTGAAGCCCGCGTACCTAGAGCCCGTGCTCCGCAACAAGAGAAGCCCCCACTGGCAGCAACTAGAGAAAGCCCGTGCACAGCAACGAAGACCCAACACAACCAAAAATAAAAACAAATAAATAAATTAATTAAAAAGAAAAATCTCCAATGAAAGGTAAACACATGAGCAATGACTGCACAATGTTCAGGCCCCTTTGGGAGGCTTCACTCAACCCCAGAGTCTTGGAGGGCAGGAACTATGTCCTGTGTGTGTACCTGAGCCCAGCTTGGAGCCCACTGCCTGCCGTCATCAGCTCCCAGTAAGCCAGTGTGGATCTGAGCTGCCAGTCGCGCCATTCCAGTCTTGTCACCGTTCTTTAGCTAGAGGTCACTGCACCGTCATCAGCCCAGAATCACAGAATCTTGGTGCTGAAAAGAGACTGGAGCACACTGGTCCAGCCCAGGCTTTTCATCTCAGAGATAGAGTTACTGAGGTCTCCAGGGAAGGGATGCCTCAAGCGGTGTCAATACACAGCCACAAACCTTATGGATGAAAATCATGGATGTTTGTTTCTGTTCCTAAAAAGGAGAGGCCCATGATTTTTTAAAAAGTATATTTTAGCTGATAGCTTAGAGTAGTAAGCAGCCAGCTGTGTGGTTTGAGCTCAAAAATAAACTATAAACATTCACAACTTAATCCTTCAAATACCAGAATGTCAGAACGATAAAATTTCTTTTTTTCAAGGAGGATTTATTTTTTTCAGTTGAAGATGGAGACAGCAAGGCATAGTGGACAGTGAGTGAGACACGGCACCTAGTAACCTGGGTTTGAATTCCAGCTCCACTGTTTGCTGTGTGACCATGGCCCAGTCACTGATCCTCTCTCTGGGCCTCAGCTTCCTCATCTGTAAAATGGGCATAGTAATACCATCAGCCTCCCATGGCCATTTGAAAAGCAAAGGAGATAATCCACGTCAATACACTGTGTCAGGCTAAAGTAAGTGATTTGTTGGCTGGGGAATGAATTTCAAAGCTATGGCTGTGCGTATAAAGAAAAGAAAGCACAGATAAAGAGGAACGCACACACTCATTTTAACTTAGATATTTCCCTCTCTCTTTGGAACAAGCTAACTGGATGATCAGATGTGTGATGAAACACAGACACCTGGGTGTAAACCCAGCTGGAGGCTCAGGAAACCGCTCACACACAACGAGGCCCCGGCTTTCTCTTTCTCTCTCCTCCCCAGGACCTGCCCCCATCCCTAAAAGGGACACTAAGGAAGCTCAGGCCTTTGAAAATGTGGACCAGAACAGCCCAGATTCCTAAGAAGAATACTAAGGCTTTCTTTCTGTTCCTTCAATGAGAGTCTCCTTGCCACTCCCAGACCTACCCAAGGTGGTATGGACGTCCTCTCCTTCCTCCGATTCATTTTACCTGAGGTTAACAGACCACAGTCCTCCCCCTGAGCCTAACATCTGTTCTTCTCACCTTGTCAGTTTCCTCCTTCTTTCCCCACCCCCCCCAAAACCTGCAAGTGAAACATGCAGCTTTAGCTTCTTGCATCAGGAAGCAGGGTAGAAAAAGCCAAGGGCATTATTTTTGTCCCACTTTTGCTGTTTCTATGGGGACAAGGCTGTCTTATTTTGCAATGCTCACTGCGAAGATAGACAGTGCTCGGCTGTGAATACGCGTTATTCTGGACTGAAATTTGCCTTTCTCTGACACTGAAAAGACACTTTGGATTTTCACATATTCACTCAGCAAACATTAATCGAGGGGTGATTATGTGCTAAGCACTGTGTTAGAGCTAAAGTGCGCAAGGAGGCGCTCTCCTTCTCAGGGGCAGCCCACTCTGTGCTTCTGGAGATGTCCTCTTGCTCTTTTTTGCACTTATCTAGTACTAACGGCAGCCAAAGAGTCTTCCCTCTCCAAAGCGGATGCCTGACACAGCGCTGGGTACCTACTTGAGGCACAATTACTGCTCATGAAATCAGACATGATCTTAGAACTTCTGAATGGACGGGACCAGTGAATCCCACCCCTGTATTGAACCACAGAAGAACGAGAGGCCTAGGGATTAAGTGGCTCGTGGAAGCCACCCCCAGTGGCCTGTCCCATCTGTCTTGAGTAGTTTAGGGCTGGTCAGAGGCCCAGGGATGTCTCAGAAGATGGCTAGATGTCCTTTCCAGTCTGGAGATTCCAGGCAGACCAGAAAGAACGGTGGTGACCTGGCCAAGCAGCCCTCTGGAGAGTTCAAGAATCTGAAGCAATGTGAGCTGCCGCGGGTTCGTGCCACCTCCAGTGTTTGCCTACGCCATCACTATCAGCATCAAACTCATTCACTGCTTTGTTAAGTGCTTTGGGATTTCTCAAGTATAAAAGGTGCTATATAAAATCAATCACAGGAAACTCTGCTGCTGGCAGCTCAGAACAGCTATAGTAAGCCGTGTCCACTCAATCAATAGTCCCTCACTGAGAAGGGGGAAGAATACCATTAAAAAGATGTGCTACGGACTTCCCTCGTGGCGCAGTGGTTGGGGGTCTGCCTGCCGATGCAGGGGACACGGGTTCAAGCCCTGGTCTGGGAAGATCCCACATGCCGCAGAGCAGCTGGGCCCGTGAGCCACAATTACTGAGCCTGTGCATCTGGAGCCTGTGCTCTGCAACAGGAGAGGCCGCGATAATGAGAGGCCCGCACACCGCGATGAAGAGTGGCCCCTACTTGCCGCAACTGGAGAAAGCCCTCGCACAGAAACGAAGACCCAACACAGCCATAAATAAATAAATAAAAATTAAAAAAAAAAAAAAAAAAAAAAGATGTGCTCCAAGGAGATCAGCTCGGTGCTTTGTGACCACCTAGAGGGGTGGGATAGGGAGGGTGGGAGGGAGACACAAGAGGGAGGGGATATACGTATGCATATAGCTGATTCACTTTGTTATACAGCAGAAACTAACCCACCATTGTAAAGCAATTACACTCCAATAAAGATGTTAAAAAAAAAAAGGGGACTTCCCTGGCGGTCCAGCGGGTTAAGACTTCACCTTCCAATGCAGAGGGTGCGGGTTCAATCCCTGGTCGGGGAGCTAAGATCCCACATGCCTCGGGGCCAAAATACCAAAACATAAAACAGAAGCAATATTGTAACGAATTCAATAAAGACTTAAAAAAATTTAAAAAAAAAAAAAAAAAAAAAAAAAAAAAGGATGCGCTCTTAGAAAAACTTCCCTCAAGTAAGAAAAAAAGAAAATCCTACCTTACGAGAGTATACAGAAAGCACACAATATACTGTTCCTCCATGAGCAATATTAAACATGATGGAAAGAGTTGCTTACTGCTTGGTGCATACTTTGGCTTTCATTTTAACCAAGCAACAACACAAATTGATACACATTGTGTCTGAGAAACCTTGTAGGCCCCATGCGGGAAATGCCTATTGGATTTTAAAATCCAGTTGTACCATGAAAATGGAATTAGCGCTCTGGCACCAAGGTAGAAAAAAGTGATTTCTAAAAATTGCTTGCCAAAGGACAATATGCATGTTTGGAATCTAGTATATGTCATCTACCTTTAATCAATGTTTAAATATAAAGAAAATATTTAGATGTGTAACATTTTTATGATGTTACAGAAGTGGGCTCCTTGCACCATCCTGAAAGAATATTGATTTGGGATATTTTGAGTTTTCATTTTATTTCAGAAGGTGAAAATGGCAAATAAAATAAAATTATGTTACTATATATACGAACTCATGGTATTTCTCAAAGTTATGACATAGTAATTTAAGTAGGTGAGAAAATTGGCGAAAGACTATCTTACAGTATTTTTAGAACTCAAATTATTTTTTGTTACTTACAGAAAAATATTGTAATAGATTGAGAACCTTAAAAGCAAACAGTAACTTTATATGGAGTATAATCTATAAAAATATTGAATCACTATGTCATACACCTGAAACTAATATAATATTGTCAACTACACTTCAATAAAAAATTAAATAAAAACAAAAATAAATACATTGAAAAAAAGAATAGAAGGCTGCTTTCATAACCTGAGAATATAAAAAAACCATAGGTTATTACTGTATTTAAAACAAAACACTGAAGAAAGAAGAAAGGCAAATAGTGATGGCCATTGAACTTCTCATGAACAAGTGCATTTAAGAAGAAAGCTGTTGAAGAATTTGCCTAATGAAGTACTCCTGTGTCAGTCATCAGTGTCTCTTCAAGTCTTTTCCTCAAACTGTAATATTAGAGTTCAAATTGCTAAAGCATAAGTGATTAAAAACCTCACATTTACAAGAAAATGTGTAGGTCCTTTAGTCCGAGCATTTTAAACTCCAGAGTGCATGAGAGCTCCCTGGGGGGTTGGCGGAGGGGCTTGCTGGATGCTGACTTGGAGGGCTCAGGACCTCACCTTGAGAAACTGGTGGCAGATTAGGAAACTGCAGCACGTGCCTGCTTGGCGGTGACTTGCCCAAGGCCCCCCGCTAGGTGGCTGCAGGGCCTGGACCATGCCTCCCATGGGTCGCCCAGTACCACTCTTTCCCCTCAGCACCTGGTCCTTCTCTACGGAATAGTTTTGAATACTGTCAAAAAGCTTCCTGAATTTTTCACCCAGAAAAAATGATGTTCCCTTCATGGAGATAATTCCAGAGGAGTCCCTCGCTCTTCCTTCCTTCCACAGATTTCTGTGTAATCATTTCAGCCTACGAAGGTGGAATCAAGTTTAATCAGTTTATTGCACGAAAGTGGCCAGTTATAGGCCTAGTACTAGTTATTTGATGATGATTGGTTTTGAAATTCTCAGGAACTCAGGTCGGGGTGGGGTGGGTGCAGGGAAGGTGTGTGGACTGGGTCAGTGTCCCTCAAAGTTCAGACTCCAGGCTTACAGCTCCATTTGTGGTCCCCACCTTAGATTTCAGCAATTTCCTTAACGTGAATATACTTCCCAGTGTCTGAACACACGGTCAGAAATTTCAGATTAGATCTAGATTTAAATAGTCACTTTTAAAATTCTGGGAGACTTGGTTTACTCAACTCTCGTATAACCTAGCCGCACCAGTGGGGCAGAGGCTTAATAATTCAGACATATCCTGAAGTTTAAACCCCAAAGGCAATCATTGAAACTCCAAGAGAGATTCATACACAAATAAGCCTAACTCTTCAGCAGAATTGCTTAAAAGCCTATCTAAATACTCCCTTTTCTTCTATAATCAAGGTTATTCCTGATTACCCATCATACTAGAAACAGGGGAGAGCCATGGATAAGTATGATAAACTACATTCTATCTGGAATTCTGTCCTATTTCCTCCATGAACTATCTCATCAAGTAATGATAAAATCAACTTCTTGGAGTCTTAGCTTCCTCCCTGTAGAGACTGAAGAAGAAGGTAAAAAGCCAAAAAGCAGAAAAAGCAGGCAATCAAGAGGGCAGAAAACTGGAAGAGGAATAATAAAATCTCAACTACAAGTAACTGAGATAAGCCAACTCTCAAATACTGAAAACTTCTTTAAAATTTTAATTCTGTTTCACAATTTCCAGATAAGTGAGCAAAGAATAACACCTATTTTCAATTACTTTAAATCAATAGTTTAAAAAAATCTGTTTTTATGTGCCAGAAAGGTTTTAATGTTTAAATGTCCAAACAATATTGACAAGGTATGACAAAAACATTTGATATTTTTCTCGTATATTTACAATGTTTATGGTTTGATTGGAATAATGATGTATATGAGGAATATTTGGGAGATTCCGTTGTGTGTGTGTAATATTGAGCAAGACACTTAACCTTTCTGGGTCTCAGTTTTCCCATCTGCAAATAGGGCTGTTTAAAGGGTTTGATGGTCTCTAAATTTCCTTCCAGTTTTAGGTGTCTACAAATAAGATTTACAATGTGTCATCATTAGGATGAACAAAGTGTTTCCTGTGTGATTTTTTCCTCAGAAAACTCAATATCTACTTGTGACATTTTGGTTGTTTAAGTATTGTTGTTCTAAGGAGGATCATTAACTTAAATTTTATGCTGTAGTCAGCAGCTTGGATGCACTTGGAGTTCTGCACCTGGATTAAAAATATATTGGATTCATCCAGCACATTGTTAATAAAATGGAGTTGGGATTTCTCCATTGCAGATCCAAAGGAAATAGTGTTTGCAACTTCCAGAATAGTTCTGCCATCCTTCTCTGCATACTTGAGGCAATGAATGGGCTTTCAGTGGCCAGTTATTAACATCTCCAACAGTGAAAATGTATTTCATTCTATTATCCCAGTGTGCAGATAGCCAGATCACATTTTCTGAAAATGCATTAAATTGAGTGGTACAGGAGGCTGGCTCTGGTAGCAAAAAAGGCAATTTTGGACAGTTCAGGGAGACCCACAGTCAGGTCACAACTCTTTCATAGCTTCACTATGAAAAGCTGGGCTTTTTGTAGTGGGAAGGTTCTCATGATGCAAGAGAAATAAGTAGGAGCTGCACCAAAGTACATTATATTTTGACACAAAAAGCATAAATCATGTGTGTATGAAAATCATAAGCCCTAAGCTTTAGAGAGAGTTGTGCAATTGACAATCAAATGGAGCTTAAAAGGAATTATGAGGTTTTCAACTAAAGTCTTGAAATAAAGAAATATTTTACAGCAAAAAATTGCAAATGTCAAGTTTAAATCATAAGACTTTGCACCATTGAGCTACTAGCTAGTTCTATAGCTTCTTCAATGCTTAACACAGGGAGAGACCAACTTTCACGCTCAATAAAACTTAAGAACTTTAGAAATACATTTAGGAAGGTAATTCATGTATTTGTGACTTTTCCCTCCCAAAATGGCTAATTGTAGAAAAAAAGTGAGTAGGCATGAGAACTTCTTGGATGGTAACCTATTCCACCATTTGCTTTGGACTGTTATGAGTTCTTGTGTTTTTAAAATAGGGCTGTCACCAATTTGGTCATTTAAAGAAAAACAGGGTCTAGGGAACATGGAAGGCGGTCCTCCTTTCCCGTTCGGTACATCTAGCTCTTGCTCTGGAAAACCACAGAGCAAACTGAGCTCCCTGGCAGCCAACCAACCACCAGCCCCCATGAAAAGCTGGAACCCAGCTGCCCAATTCGGTTGCTCCTGTCCAAAGCCAGACAGGTGGCAACCCAGACTGAATCTGTTGTTGTGGGAATGATTTGATTCACAAACAGGTTTATTAAATTTTATATGGAGACAGGCGAAAGTCACAAGATCCTGGAGAGAAAGCCCTGATTCACATAAATTTATCTTAATAGCTGGGAATTCCGGAGCATCAAGCAGAAAAAAAAAAAATAATAATGGAAAAGCATTTCGCCTCCTCCGTCTGCCTGCTCCCCTCCACTCTCTGGTACATGATATGCCCTCCACACACATAGATCAACAACTGCCACGGCTCCATCCAGCCCTTCGCAGGAGGCGTCCGACACATTGATCCGAGCCTGTTTTGACATATAAACTCCAATTTGGCCCCAAGTCACTGCGAGTGGACACTGCCACCAACGTCTCTGACACTAGGTTATTTGTTGTTGCTGTTCGCTGTCCCTGTTTGCACATTAATCCAGTGACAATTAGGTGTCAGCGAGCGTTGTTTCTGCTTAGCTGATAGCCTTGGGCTCTGCGCTTCAAGCCCTAATCAGGAGTGTAAACTCTGCTATATTTCAATTTGGAGAAGCGCTCTTCCGCTAAGAGGCCCCTGGCACTGCGATAAATAAAACGCCTATTTACTCTATTGCCACACTTAGACATCTAATGCACTTACTACCAGCCCCCTAATCATAGCCTACAGTTAAAACCGCCTATAAATCACTCCGTTCTCATCCTGCGCATTAGTGAAGCCATTTTCCCCAAACCCCACAATGAGCACTGTTTCCTTTTCTTGTTAGTCAAAAGCTAGATGATTTTTATTAGGTTAAAGACGAGTTCACAGATGGTAAATCGCGCGGAGAGAAATGAGCTAGAGAGTTACACCTAGTCAGCGCGGGACACCGCGCCGGGGCCGGGGGTGGGATCCAGTTCTGGAACCCAGGTGGCGGGACTCCCCAGCACAGCTGGATCCAAGCCCCTACCCCACCTGCACGCCCACGGGGCGTCGGGGCTCCGCAACCTCGCCCCCCGGGCACCCCTAGCACCCTGCGCCGCTGCGCGCCCAGCGCAGGCTGCGGCCTGGCCTGGGGACCCTGGGCAGGGTGGGCTCGGCCCGGCATCCTCCTCCAAGACTGCCAGCACCCCCTAAAAATGTAAAAATCGCCCCATGCCTCTTGATCTCGCCGCGCACGTTTCCCACCGACGCCGCTCAGAGGCGAGAGCCCGGGAGAGGCCCGGCGCTGCGCGGCCCCGGGGGACAGCGCGCAACAAAGGCCCGGCCCGCAGCCCCTGCTCCTCGCCTTCCTTTTCAATTCTCCCCCGATCTCAGGTGGAATTAGGAGGATTAAAGCGGCGAGTAAATGAGGCGAGTGTGCAAAATGACTCCTTTCTGAACCAAACGGCATGCTCCGTGCTGGGGAAATGAGATGCACATTTAAATCTCATCCATCCACCGCCTGCGGCCACCGCCATGTACCTGCCTACTTAGCCCAAGGGTTAATTAATTGAGGCTTCAATGCACTATTGCAAGAGCATTATTGCATTTGATACTCTACATCTGTGATTTAAAACTCTTTCAGTCCCTTGTCAGCAAGGGAGGGTTTTTAACTAGGAAATTAGCATTCAGATAAGGGAACGCTCTATTTGCTTCTGAAAGGAAGGAAATATTAAGGATGCTGGTGCACAAACCGGGCTGTCATATCCTGTCCCATCCTGGAGGGAGCGCGAGGGCCCGGCCCCCCGCCCCGGGAGCCGCGGCGACTGGGGCCTCGGCCTCGTGCAACGGACGCCGGCGCCAGGGGCCGGCAGGAGGGGGCCGGGCGGCCGGCGGGACCCCTCTCCTCGCAGTCTCCTACCTGCTGCGGCATGTTTGCCTCTGCAAAGTCAAGTAATATATTTTCTTCCCACTTCCTAGGAGATGATTCTTCTTAAAATGCATTGCCACGTTACTCAAACGTTGGCTTTCTGACTTCCCCTGGCGGGGGCGGGGGGGGGGGTCTCCGAACAGGAAGTAACCCAGTTTCTTAAGGAAGAATGAGCGGTAAACATCGCAACAGAATTTTAATGACGCTAAAACCAAATCAGGGACAAGACTGTAGTTAGTGGTCATTACCCTTACTATATTAAGTATTGGATTCAAGAGCTAAACACACTTAAACACATTTTTCCCCACTTATAATTCTTCAGCAATTTTAGCAGAATTTCACTACCTGCCCGTGTGTGTGTGTGTGTGTGTGTGTGTGTGTTTGTGTGTGTGTGGCCTGTGCAATAAACTAAAGAACAACAATAAAAATAGTTGTTCTGGATCAGAAGTCAGTTAGAATCCTGCCACCTATGTATGCTATAACTTAGACATAGTTTTCATGCAAAATGGATACATCTTTAAGTTCTGGACTCTCAGGCAAAAACTTTGAAAAAGAAAAAAAAAAGGAAAACAAATCACAACAAAAAACCTTTGGCACTTGCTAACTAACTATAAGATGAACAAATTGCTGGTGGAAAGGAGAATTTTTCTTTTCTTGAGCTCCTCATGGCCAGGTGAATTTGGAAGACTCGGGAATCCTTCATTAACACTTTGCCAAGTGCAAGGAATTGTAATTTCTTCTCTGCTGAAGAACTTTAATTAGGTGAAACAGCATCACCTACAGTGATGGGAGACCCAGGTCAACAATCTGATCTGAACAAAGTTCTTTGGGATTTCTATTAATCAGGCAAAAAGATTAGGGAGTGGATTTGATGGTGTCTGTGTGACATCAATCGTGTATTTCTTTCTAATAATGATCCAATTCTGTCTTTGGGTACTTCTTACTGAATGATTAGCTACCTCAGTAGTTTCTTTTGCAGATGCTAATCATCACCTACTTTGCTCAAATTCTACTTTCTACATCTTCTTAGCAGCATTTTTAAGAAATCAGAAAAAGCTGGTGAGGACAACAAGGAGTAATAGTTTGGCTATGTGTTTGCCTTACGGTTTCTTAGTTATTTCCATTCAAACCTTGAGTCACGATGCCAATTTATAAGTTGCTTCGGTCCATTTTGTTCCTAAGGGCCAAGTACTGTAACTTTGTTATGTACATAACATTTCAAGTGTTTTACAATACACCCAGTCCGCATAACATTGTCTCATTGGTGGCAGTCACCTTTGTGCTACCACATGCAGAGACCAGATACTTTCCATTATTTTAAACCTGTTTGATATAATCCTTTAGAAGTAGGAAAACTAGAGCTTGCTTTTCTGTCAGCTTTGCACCACGTTTTTCCTACATTGCTCACACTGGTTCATTATAGGAAGGCTTTTTCCCCTGACTCCTGGGTGGCCTACATTGGGATCTTCCAAATAAAAGAGCACCACAGGAAGAGCACACAGTGTTTTGGAAGAGAAGAAACACACAAGTAACTCAATAAGCTCTGAAAATTGATAAAATGAAATGGTGAAATTTTGAATCTACGTACTTGACAGCAATACTTTGGGGACATTCAGTGGCATCAGTCTCCTGAGATTACTTGCTTTCATAACAGAAGGAGAGATCTGCACATTTGGAGTGGCTCAGAGGACCAACTGGATGCCACTTGGTATCCGGGAGGAAATATGGAGCTGTGTACGGAATGGCTTGATTATGATATACATAATTTGAGCATCTTTCATAAGGATGGATCCAGCAAACTGACACCATGAAACAGACTCTGTCCAAGATAAGAACATAATGAAACAGAAAACGAAAGTGACATTCTTGCTAGGAAATTGATACCCAGCAAAAAGCTTTCTGCAATAAGGAATGTGAATATCTACGGCTGCAGAGCATAAAATTGGCCACAAGAATTTCTCTACTTCACAAGTCTTTTCCTTGTTTCCCTACCCAAGTCCCCTCTAGCCCCATCTCTCTCCAGGTCCAGCTGGAACCTCCCTTGCTGGTTCCCAAACATAGTGCCAAATGACACCCTCAGCTTTCGACTTTGTACAGTCAGAGGACAAAGGAAACATGTTCCTCTCCCCTCAACACCATGACGTGCCTGATAGAAGCTAGGCCTGTGTGTCCTCTTGTAGCTCCCCCACTGCCCCTTCACCGAGCAATGCCCCAACCAGGCTCTGCACAAATAACTTGTTGGATCAACTGGTGAAATCCCACTATGACCCAAGGGACCATTCCAAATCCCTGGAATGCAGATTTGTTGTACTGAAAAAAAAAAAAAAAAGCTAAAAAGAGAGCCAAAACCTAGGACTGAGAGATTTCAAGTGCACCCTAATGTCTGTAGTGAGATTTGACCTGTAGCACTCCTGAGGGGCAGCCGGCACAGAGGATGGATTGGAAGCCGCTTGGAGCTCCCGGTGCTTAGAACCACAGGGAAGGTGGAGCCACAGACCTCCTCACGTGGAATCTGTTGAGCAATGTGATGATAAAAATAACTAGTAAAAAGCAACTAGCCCCATAGAAACACAGGCTTTTTGTTTGTGGGTCTTTGGGGTTCTGGTTTTTGTTTTTTGATGGAATTTATTTCTCCTGAAGGAGGGAAAATGGCTAGCCCAAAGAGCTGAGGGTGTCGCTCTGTACCTCGTCAACTGTAGGGCTGCTCCAAAGCTGAGGCTTGATGAACGAAGGAACAACGGTGCTGCCTGCCTGGGAACTGGTTCTGTGAACCTATCCCTTTGAATCTGGGGCCTTGGGCTTCCTCTGACCTGGGATGTACCAGGTGAGACCATGGCTCTTTTGCCAGCCAGGAGACACTAATGATGCCCTGCTTCTGCTGGCTGGATTGACAGTGGTGGTCCATTTCCCCCGTTCAGAACAGAAAGTATGGGTGAGGGATCCCCACTCATCTCACCCTCTCTTGGGTAGAAGGGAAATAATTCTAGCGTCTCGTCCTTGGCTACAGATACATATGGGACAGGCAAACTCCAGGAGGCCAGCTCCTAGAAGGTCCATCAGTAAAAGCCAGGAGAAAATAAATGCAAGAGCCACCTGACATTCCTCTGGAATTCAGTGGGAATGAAATAAAAATAATAAACAAAAGGTAATAGATAAGCAAGTATATAAACTTTTCCTGGAAGCAAAGGAACCCCATGGTGAAAGGTTTAAGGAATACTACTTTAAAAAAAGAGTTTGATTTTGGTAAACACTGACAGAAGGAGGTGTAAGTAGTTTAAGTGAAGGTGATTTTTTCAGAGGGCAGAGGGCACTTTATTTGCTTTAAAAACAATAAAAATCAAGTCGAAAAGTGCCAGATTTTCAATGGAAAAGAAAAGAGCAGCCCTTCAACTCATGGTTTTCTTTTCCCTGGTAAAGGAAAGCCAGCTCACACAGAAGTGTTTGCAGAAGCGCCACGCTAAGCAGCACATAACAAAAGCAGCAGGCATCTTAGGGGCTCAGGATCTCAAGGTTCTTACTGTTGAGATGATCTGGAAAGAGATGGTTTCATTAGCCACACCCCCAAAGTTGGCCCTGTTAGCAAGTATAGTAGGACTTTTTTCAGTTTCATAAAATATCTTGATAAACTGGAAAGTGCCAGTTAATGGTGACCTGTTCCAACTATGAATTTCACAAAGATTAATATACCCCTTTAGGTTTCTTAAGAGTCTATCAGGAGGCCTCCCCCAGTCTTGGGTGTTTTACAATCTCTGTGGGCACGAAGCTCAACTGAAACTACCATTCAACAGCCTAACTGTCATCTTCATCTTCTCCTGGCATAAAAATACATATTTTTCCCATAATAAAGATTTTTTATAATAGCAATAAAGTAACTCCAGAGAACATGGATGTCTTAAGATAGCTTAACTGCGTCTGGTATCTCGTAACGCCCTAGGGATACAGCAGGCCCATAATACTCCCTTTTGCTGCCATGTCTTTGCTTAATTAAGGAATAAAGCCAAAAGGTTAATGCTGGAGAAAAATGTAAATCTTCAAAACTTTTCATTCTTGACCCAAACTCTGTGTCATAAAACCTCAGTTATCTCTGTAAGAATCAGCACACCTACCCAGTGAGCTAGGAGATACCAGAATATACATTACACCTTTAAAATATGCTTTTGACACCATGAAAATAAATTCCTGACCTCTGAACTTGGAATTATGATTCTGCCTTCTTAGAGAGAGACCCTCACAAACTATCTGCTCATCCCCAGTGAGTGGAAAGCGCTAATAGGGGAAGCCATCTACTTCATCAAACATGATCTGCCACTGTGTTTCATTGCATCAAACACTGTGTTGACTCTCATACAGCTAGAAGGCTGTATGAGAAAGTCAAGTCTTTGTGTGTCGGAGAGAGAGGGAATGAATATGTATATTCATCTCTACGGTTTATTCGTTATTGCATTGCTGCTGTGAATGCAAAATATGATTTCAGCTCCAATCGTTTTATTAGTTCACTGATAACTGTCCATCATAATGAGAGAGGTGGTTTAGGCCTGGGTTTAGTTTACTAGAGCTGCAATCTTTTGTGATGGATGTTTACAGACTATATCATAGGCGCCACACTGAAAATGGATATTTCTGACCAATGATATTCATTTTAAACAGGAGACATTCGGTCCCTAAACTGATTTGTTAGAGCTGGTACAATGAAATAATAAATATCTACTCGCCTTCAAGAAATAGAACCTTCCTAGCACATTCAAGGCTATGCTAATTGGAGGGAAAGTGTTATTCCATTATGGAACTAATTATATGTCATCTGCTTCTCTCTCAGATATGTAAATGGACAGACAGATGCTATGCTGATCAATTAATGTTGTGATAGATCAATCAATTGATCTGGACTTAGATAATATGTATTTATGGACGACAGAGAATGATTTATTTATTTTTTCTAGCAAATATGAGAATCCAAATGTGACTTTATTGTACAGATGGGAGCAGATGAAGAGCAAAGAGGTGTCGTTGTATTCCTGCCGTGAAAAAGAATATTCATCCTTCTTCTTTTGCTTATATATCCAGCAGACATTATGGCTCAGTAAAAATGGGATGTTTAAATATTTGATAAACATGGGTAGAGCAATGCATTGCTAAAACTGCTAGAGTAGTCTGGCAGATTCTCATGGAAACATAAATTAGCCTGTATACAAATGGAACTGTTTGGTAATTCTGGCCTTAAAATTACCTCTTTCTCTCCTCTCTCTCACTTTTTTCTTTTCCATTTTTATCTGATAGGGCTTGGATTTTTACTGGATGAGTTTCAAACTATGCAAACTGTCAGCTTCACTAACCAAGTTAAATGAGTATCATACTAGTGCCTAGACATTTGCAGGCTTCTCTTAGCTACCATCCAGTGCAAGCAACCAGAGAGGGGTCTAAGCTCAATATCGCAGACACACTTCTTGTATCAGTCTGAGAGTCAAGTGCAGTAAACTCATCACTAATATGGAAGCCTCCTCGGGTTGGTCTATACCTGAGGTCCATTTTCTGCAGTGAGGGCTGACCCCGCCATGCCCCAAGGAGGACGCTGACCTGGTGCTAGGTTACAGGAGCCCCCCGCCTTACCAACATGGACTTCACTTGGGCAGAGAGAAGTGGCATCTGGTGGACAGAGGTATGCCAAAGGGGGAGGTGCATACTGTCCACAGGGGTTGCCAAATGCCAACATTTTATCTAGATGGGCTCTGGACTTCATGGATAGAAGAGAGAAACAAAACACCAAAAAGGCACCATTTCCCTCTGTGTGTGTGTGTGTGTGTGTGTGTGTGTGTGTATTTATATTTTGACAATTGTTTCGCCTGGCCTCCCTTTCATGATTTGTAAAGCGTATCCATTGTCGGTATTTCTGAAACCCCAAAACAGTAAATGAAGCCATGGGATTTATAAAGTAAAATGGCTGACATAGTTGGCCAAGATAGGCTCCTATACCAATGGCTTTTAGTAAAACTAGATTAAGAGTAGGATACTGCAAGGATCACAGAATGTGGAATTCACTCAGCAAACATAGAGGCCATTGGAGAAGTTTGCGTTTATGGACTCGTCAAATAGATAAATAAATACACTTGCTGAGTACCTGCTACACGTCAGACACGGAACAAGGTGTTCTACCTAAGAAAAAGAAGGAGTCATCGTACTGAATTTTGATTAAGGAAATAGAAAATGCTATCTATATTTGTGTTTTTTTGGGGGGGGATTGTGGGTTCATTTTATTTCTTTTTTCTTGCTTATAATTTTAAAATGGATACATAATAACATAGTATGTCCTTTCTTACAAAAGAAGGTTGCTTTTTTATAAAGAAGAGTAAATCAATATAATTTAAAATAAAGATTTTTAAAATCCTGAGTAAAATATTAGCTAAGAAATATTTTTAATAAAAGTTAACATTTACTGGGAACTTACTATTTGACAGACACTATTCTTACTGCTTTAAATGTATTAATATATTTATTCTTTATAACAACTGAAAAGGTAGATACTATTATTTTCATTTTACACTAAGGGACTCTAACACACAAAAAAGGTTAAGCAAGTTGCCTGAGGTCACACAACTTGTAAGCGGTTGAGCTGGGCAAGGCTAACCGATTATAGAACCCTGCTCTCAATTCTAGCATTAAATAGTGTTATCAACATTAGCATTGTTAGCTAACATTGACTGGGCATCAACCTACAATTCAATTCAGCTATTTATGGTGTACAATTCAATAGCTTTTACTATATTCACAGACATGTGCATCCTTCACCACAATTAACTCAGGAACATTTTCATTACCCCAAAAAGAAAATCCACACCCTTTAGTTGTCACCAGCCATCTCCACCAATCACCCTAGACAAAATATTTTTTTGACGCCTAATCTACTGTATCCTTGCAATAGCCCTAATGATTGGGACTAATACCGCCCCCCCCCATACAGATAAGGAAACTAAGGCACAGAGTGGTTAAGAAACTTGCCCAAGTTTACACAGCTAGCCAGCTGTGGAACTGGGACTTAAGTGTAGGCGGTCTGCCTCAAGAACACTTCTCTTAAAAAAACAAAAAAAAAAGAAAGAAAAAAAGAAAATGCTATCTAGACCAGGGTTTCTTGAAGCGTGGATCACTCAAGACATCAGCTTTAGACGCAGATGCAGTTGCCCAGGCTCTGCCCTCCTGTCTGAATCAGGTTGGTGGAGGTGGGGAGGTTAGGGGGAAGTGACATGGGGGGTGGGAAACACACCATCATAAAAAAGCATCTCAGATGCTTCTTACCCACGCTGAAGTCTAAGGATGATGATCTAAGCCAGCAGGCCTCCCATTAAAAGACAGCAAGATCATCTCTTGCAATCTGTGTTCTAGTTTTGACTTGTTCCCTAGCGTATTAGTTTCCTATGGCTGCTGTAACACATTACCACAAATTTAGTGGCTTAAAACAAGACAATTTATTCTCTTACAGTTCTGGAGGTCAGAAGTTCAAAATCAGTTTCACTGGACTAGAGTTGAAGTGTTGGCAGGGTTTGTATTCTGAAGGAAAATCTGTTCCTTGCCTTTTCCAGGGGCTAGAGCTGCATTCACTGTTGGCTCGCAGCCCCATCCTCCATCCTCAAACCCTCTATGACTCTGCTGCCCTCTGCTTCTGTCACATGGCCTTCTCTCCTATGTCAAATCTCCCTCTGCTTCCCTCTTATAAGGACACTTGCAATTGCATTCAGGTCCACTG
The DNA here is from genome assembly GCF_965194825.1 of Balaenoptera physalus. Taxonomy (NCBI): domain Eukaryota; kingdom Metazoa; phylum Chordata; class Mammalia; order Artiodactyla; family Balaenopteridae; genus Balaenoptera; species Balaenoptera physalus. The sequence goes on along the minus strand of NC_138890.1, from coordinate 116,069,665 downwards.
GGATAATCCAGGATAATCTCCGCATCTCAAATCCCCAACTGAATCACATCTGCAAAGTCTCTTTTACCATACAATTCAACATTCACAGGTTCCAAGGATTGGAACATGGGTATCTTTGGAGGCCATTTTCAGCCTACCATTAGCAGCCTAGTCTTGCCAATTTCTTTTTTAAAGTCAGGTTTATTGAGGTATAATCTACACACAATAAAATTCACCCATTTAAGGTATACAGTTTGATGAGTTTTGACAAGAGTACTCAGCTATGTAACTACCACCACAATCACGACATAGAACATTTCTATTACTTCCAAAAGTTCCCTTGTGCCTCTTTGTAGGGATTTCTTTTCTGTCCCTATAATTTTGCCCTTTCTAGAATGTCATATAAATGGAATCATACAGTATGTGGTCTTTTGTGTCTGGCTTCTTTTACTTTGTATGATGTTACTGAGATTCATCCATGTTGCTGTGTGTCAATTCATTCCTTTTTTTTGTTTGTTTAACATCTTTATTGGAGTATAATTGCTTTTCTTTAAAATAAATTTATTTATTTTTGGCTGTGTTGGGTCTTCGTTGCTGCACGCGGGCTTTCTCTAGTTGTGGCGAGTGGGGGCTACTCTTCGTTGAGGTGCGCGGGCTTCTCATTGCAGTGGCTTCTCTTGTTGTGGAGCACGGGTTCTAGGCACATGGGCTTCAGTAGTTGTGGCACGTGAGCTCAGTAGTTGTGGCTCATGAGCTCTAGAGCACAGGCTCAGTAGTTGTGGCACACGGGCTTAGTTGCTCCACGGCATGTGGGATCTTCCCGGACCAGGGCTCGAACCCGTGTTCCTTGCATTGGCAGGCAGATTCTTAACCAATGCGCCACCAGGGAAGTCCCTATTGGAGTATAATTGCTTTACAATGGTGTGTTAGTTTCTGCTTTATAACAAAGTGAATCAGCTATACATATACATATATCCCCCAATTCATTCTTTTTTATTGCTGAATCACATGCCGTTGAATGGATATACCACAATTCCTGTATCTGTTCACTAGTTAGTGACATTTGGGTTATTTTCTCATGAGGCAATTTTGAATAAAGGTGCTATAAACATTTGCTTGTAGATCTTTGTGTGGACCTGTTTTCATTTCTCTTAAGTAAATTCCTAGGAGTGGCATTGATGGATTGTGTGATAAGTAGGTGGTTAGCGTTTTAGGAAACTGATGATCTGTCTTCCAAAGTGGCTGTATGATTTTGCATTCTTACTAGCAGGTATGAGAAAGTTCTAGTTCCTCTACATCCTCTCCAACACTTGATATGGTCTTTCTTTTTAATTTTAGCAATCCTACTGGGTGTGTAGTGAGATCTCACTTTAGTTTTAATTTGCATTTCTCTGATACTCAATAGTGTTGAACACAGTCTCCTGAACTGATTGGCTATTTGTTTATCTTCTCTGGTGAAGTGTCTTTCCAATATTTTTTGCCCGTTTTTAATTGTTGTGTGTTTTTTTGTCTGTTTTGTTTTTTGTTTTTGTTTTGGCTGTGCTGCACAGTCTGTGGGACCTTAGTTGCCTGACCTGGGATCAAACCTGTGCCCCCTGCAGTGGGAGCACAGAGCCATAACCACTGGAACACCAGGGAATTCCCCTTGTCTGATTATTGAATTGTCAGAGTTCTTTATATATTCTACATACAAGTCCTTTATCAGAGTGATAGGTAAATATTTCTCTTCATCTGTAGCTTATCTTTTCAATTATTAACAACAACTATTTTTCAAGTTGGGAATTGGGGTTAAAAAAATCCACCTGCACTGGACTCATAATACAAAACTTTAGACAAGAAAGTTTTTAAAAAGTAAGACTAAACTAACTTTTGCATACATATTTAGACCTCAATTTTGATCTTAAAATTAGTACTTGAGAAAGAAAGTTATCTGGATCCTAGGCTCCCGGACTTCTTTTTTTTTTTTTACATATATAAATTTTTTTTTTTTTTTTTAATTTTAAGTATTTGTTTATTTATTTATTTATGGCTGTGTTGGGTCTTCGTTTCTGTGCGAGGGCTTTCTCTAGTTGCGGCAAGTGGGGGCCACTCTTCATCGCGGTGCGCGGGCCTCTCACTATCACGGCCTCTCTTGTTGCGGAGCACAGGCTCCAGACGCGCAGGCTCAGCAATTGTGGCTCACGGGCCTGGTTGCTCTGCGGCATGTGGGATCTTCCCAGACCGGGGCTCGAACCCGTGTCCCCTGCATTGGCAGGCAGATTCTCAACCACTGCGCCACCAGGGAAGCCCCCGGACTCCCTTTTTTAATTTCCTGCTATATGACTGAAAAAATTCCATTTCTTCAGCTGTAATTTTCATGGGGCACAAAACAGCATTTGTTATTCTCTCAACATTTGGCTCTGTAGCAATTGTAAAATGCTAATCACGGTGCTGAGCTGACATTCCGTGGTGACATTGGTATGCCCGTAAAAGGGCGTTTGTCAGGGTCCGGGCCTATACATATTGAAACTGTTTATTTTTGTTTAAGAAACAGACAGACAAGTTAATTTTACCTCCATTTAGGACACAGAAAAGAATCAATGTTTGCCAAATAGAAAAACACAAAATTGGTGAAGGGAAAAAAATTGTATTTTCAAGCTTCTACAATGGAATTAGAGGAGGGAGGGGGAAAAAGTTACACAAATGACTAGAGAGTGTCCCCCTTAAAACTGCTTCAGCCTTCCGCTCGAAGTTCTTGCTTCTTGAACGGTTCCTGGTGGAAGATGCTGCCTCATGTTCAGAGGAGAAACCAACTTCAAAATACCTGGCTGGCATTTTCAATGACTGGGCACTATTTTACAAACATTCTGTGACTTCAGAGTTGGGGTGAATACCGAAAATTGGAATGTACAAATTGCTTCCTGCTAGAAATACACTTTTGTGTGAAGAAGGTTTTACAGGGCAGAGGCTTATTTTAACAGCCTGAATTTCAACAGTCTCAGTCTCCAGGGGGAGAAATGTGTAAGTAAAGTTCTGAGAACCGGAACCCAAATCCCTTAGGTCAGGGCACCCGCATCAGGATGGGAGCGTCTCGGGGAGAGCGGGGAGCATAGCGCAAAGCCCTGCCCGCGGGCTGGTACCCAACCCCTGCGGACACGGCATCCTGGAGAGCAGTGCTATCAAAGCATCTAATTCCGCCCTCCTGTCAGCCTGACAGGGACTTAGAATGCACAACTGGCCCAGCGCTGATTACCTTCAGGTGCAGTTAGGCCGAGTTAAAAATTCCATTAGCAGTGCACAGGCGCCGGGAAGCCGCTTTCGCAAGGGCGGCTGCTTCTAGTTAACGAGGAAGAAATGGCTTCTCATTTCACAGTGATCGCAGGGAGAGGCCTGGGGTTTGTTTACTGTCTGCAATAGGCGGAAGCATCTCGGCTCCACGGGCCTGGACGCAGAGGCCCGGCGTCAAAGAGGGAACACACTTTTCAGAAGGAAAGCAGGTGGCCGCCAGCCTCAGGCCAGGCAGCACCGGCTCCTCTCTGCAGCCTTGCCGTCGAGGCCTCCTTCGCTGCCGCCCCCACCCACGCTCCTTTCTCAACCTAATTGTTTTTCATTTTCTCATAATAACCCTCCTCCCTCACCCTAAACCCAACACTGAAACGCCCTCTATTTACGAAGCTCCGAGGAGTGCAATAAAGGTGAGTGCTATTTGCTACTCTCTGCCTTGCTTTTAATTTTATTCTAGAAGAAAATCAATTAGACTGTCAGAGTCCCATCTTCCTTCTTGGAGGCTTTTGGGCTTGAATAGCTCATAGAAGTACTTCCCCTGGCCTCAATATTTTAATAAATGCTTGATTGTAATGGTTTTTAAAGGAATTAAAAAAAAAGAGAGAGACAAGCAGGGAGGCAACTTCAGAACAAAACTAGGCATTTGAAAGGCCCTTTAGGTCGAGCTGGTCTTTCTGCTCAGGCAACCTCCTGTATTGCTGATATTGTTTTAGCATCAGGACTTACATTCCCCGCTTTTCTCCTGGTCCACGCACTTAAGCTGTTCATTAGCTGAGAAAGGGACATCCTGGCAGAGCAAAGCACCAACAAAGCAGCCACTGGGCTGCTGAGAGAATAGCTCTTTCTCTCTTATGCTCGTTGTCCTGGGCCTTCCTGGGAGCCCTGGCCACTCTCCTTGTGCCTGGCACCCATTTAAATGGAGGGTGAGGCCTCACAGGCCGGTCCGGAGGCCAGCCCGTGAGCATCCGAGGGAGAGGATGGAGGAGCCGGAGGCCCAAACAGGCACTGAGTAAACCCCTTCTGGGGCCTCCCGCTGACCTCACAGTCAGCCTGGAACGCAGGCTTCCATCGATCTGCTAGATATTGGCATGATGGTTTGTGCACTTAGCTGCACCATTGATCAAAGTGTGGCTGAGGAGCTGTGCAGGGTTCAAGTATATGGAGCGCCAAGATACGAGGGCAGAGCGTCAACCAGGAGAGCTGAGCTTCACAGAGGCCCTGGAACGCCTTTGGAAAAGGCCACGTGGGGCCCCATCGTGCAAGGCCTTGGTGCTGATGACTTAAAAAAAGTCAACCCACACAGCCAACCGCCTTCTGGGATGTTCCTGGATAAGTGCCTATTTCTGTGTCATCTCCCCCGTGAGATGTGAGCCCCTGAGGTCGGGGCCCTTGCGCCCTCCCGGCTGCACATCTGGGCTAGAACACTCCTGTCTGCAGAAGGTGTTCAGTGCCTGCCGCAAGGACGAGAGAAGTGGCGGAGGAATGGGAGGAGGAGATGTTGGGAACCCCTGCTCTGCGAGTGGGAGCAGGGCTTTTCGAGGAGAACACTGGGCCATCTGCCGGGCTCTACATAGAGGGCTGTTCCCACTGACCCCTGCAAAGGACAGGGGAGCGTCCTCGGGGTCTGAGAGGGTGAAGGGCACGTAGCCCAGCCTGCTAGCCTGCCTTCAGGTTTGTTTCCGGCCTTCAGATGGCCGGCCTCCGGGGGCCACGGTGGAAGACACTGAGGAAGGTTCCGGGCCTCTTCCTCTGCACTGCCCGCACCCCCAGCACGGCAAGGCCGGGCTGGGCAGTGTTTAGGCATTTGGCATGTTTTAATCCCCGGCAAGCAGAAGGGTCTCTGTGTTTTTAGGTGGCGATGTGTACTGATGATCACCATGGGTACAGCCAACAGGGTGGACCACCCTCTCAGCCAGAGCAGCGCCTTTGACAAGGAGGAGTCCTACTTCCGCGGCCACATCCCTGGCCTTTAACTAACGGTGTGACTCTCTGTCTATGGCTTCCTTTCTGTGGTCCACACGCCCACCTGGAATAAGATGTGGGGTTTATGAAGAATGTTTCTGGTTTTCATTTTCTTCTTGAATATGGGGCCTTATAAAGGAGGGTTCCTAGCACAAAGAGTGCCACAATTTCTGTGGGATAACTTCCCTGAGTTAGAGCCCTCCGGCCACCTCCTTTCTTCCCACTAGACACCCTCTCTCCTCCCCACATCTATTTGCATCACAGCACCCACCCCCAACCCCCAAGTATAATTAACAGTCTGCAAATGCTGCGCCAGCCAATGTGGTCCTCTTCGCTGCTACAAGCTCTGTGCAGTTGTGGTCACAGACAATCAGATTAAATGTCCTATCACCCAGCATTGATCAGATTAGCAACCTTGTGACTATTCATTAATTGTATTTTCTCTTGGAGCCCTATTCAACTCCATACCAAGTGCATTGTTGGTGGCATAAAAAGTAAATACAAATAGGATGTTTGTTACATTTAAAAATGAACGATCTACTACTACCTTTTGAAAAGACAGTATAAGAGGATAGGTAGGCTAATGCAATGTTAATTTTCCTGGGGCAAAATAGTTAAGCTAGGATTTCCCAAGAATCGTTCTATAAAAGGCCTTTTAGGGTTCCAGTTTCTTTGGTGTTTCAGGAAACTCCACTCTACCTTGATGGATTTGGCTGGGGTTCCCTGGGGTAGATGTCACAGAGGGCAGGAACAAACCCTTGAAGCCAAGGGGAAAAGAAGTCAGGTTATTTCTGAACGTGACTGCAGAAATCTCAAGAATTGCATGGGATTTAAACATGATAGGAAGAGGAAGAACTTACCGAGGGCACTCCTCTGCCTGGGATGTCCGAGGTCCAGAGGCTGGGTGATGCTCCCAGGGTGGAAGGCTATGTCGTGCTGAACGTGCAGCCAGTGGAAGAGGGACACTAAGGGGACAGTCACTCTGTCTCTCTGAAGAAACTGAGGGTCTGGGCAGTCTGAGGCCTGACGGATGCCACTCACTGGGTGGTAGACCAAGTAAATGACACACCTTCCACTAACGTCACCGACACCCATCGGAAATCTCCAGGGTCACAAGAAAACACGGGTGCTTCCGCATTTGTTCATTTTCAAGACTCACAGCGTTCCAGTGGAAAGAAATTTAGGAAAAAAAAGTTGCTAAATAATTATCCATAAAGATTCCCTGACAGTGAGATCCATTAGTGAGTGGAATAGTCTCCCTAGAGAAATGGTTAAGAATGTCATTATTTGATACTGTTTAAATGATATTAAATAAAGAACTGAGGAAACTGGGGAAGGGGAGACTCTTGGAAAAACCGATAAACTGAAGCCACATTCATGCCTGCCGTCTATCATGTACTTTTTACGAAAACATTTGCATCTTTCTTGTGCACTTGCTTATATATATAACACTGCTCCTTTCCCAGTCCATGATGGAGAACACCCACTACTTGGGTCTTTTTACATAAAGTCAATAGTTTAATGATGAATGAGCTCCAGGCACCATGCTGAGCATGTTATCTCAGTTAGTGACTTTTAGAACCCCTTCCCCCTACCCCCTGCCCCCATGTTTTTCCTACAGAGGATTTTCTTTTTTTAAAAAATAACTAATTAATTAATTAATTAGTTATTTTTGGTTGTGTTGGGTCTTTGTTGCTGTGCGCCGGCTTTCTCTAGTTGTGGCGAGTAGGAGCTACTCTTCCTTGTGGTACGTGGGCTTCTCATTGCAGTGGCTTCTCTTGTTGCAGAGCACGGGCTCTAGGCGTGCAGGCTTCAGTAGTTGTGGCTCGCGGGCTCTAGAGCGCAGGCTCAGTAGTTGTGGCGCACGGGCTTAGTTGCTCTGCGGCATGTGGGATCTTCCCAGACCAGGGCTTGAACCCGTGTCCCCTGCATTGGCAGGTGGATTCCTAACCACTGCGCCACCAGGGAAGCCCTGTGGAGGATTTTCTTACACCAGCTTGGCTCGGGGACCAGGCAGGTCCCGGCCCAGGCTTCCCATCTCCAGCTGTAGGGCTGAGCAAGGGGCTAGGTGCTCTGAGTACCAGTTCCCTCATCTGTGAAATGCGGATGAAGACAGCCCCTCACAAACCCGGCTGTTGTGAGGATAAAAAGAGAAAATATTGGTTAAAGATAGATTAGCCTAAGACCAAGCATAGGAAGTCCCCTACTCATGGAAGATATCATTTAAAACAATGGCTATCATCAGTGTGAACCTACTGTTTTCCTTTCCTGCTGAGCTATTTTCCATGTATCTTTGTTTATCATTTACTTCTGGTAGCCTGTGAATCTCACAGCAGCACAAATCCTCTCCAAAGCAGATTTAATTGGGGGTAAAAAGGCAGGAATCCTATGAAAAAGATATCCCTGTGGCCATGTAAATGTGAGGGGTAAATATTTCACTGACAGAAAGGCTCCAGTGTTTGTTATCCCATGGAAATCTGCCTATAAACTACGATAACATCTCAATAGGTTAGGTTAAATTCACCCTTAGAGAAATTTTAATTTCAATGTTACTATTGTTATAATCTGGGGGTGTCTCCCAAGATGGAAATGTCAGTAGAAAAATAGGGGCCCATCTGAGAAACTCATCTAACAGGCAATTTGGGGGCAAATATATATATATATATATATATATTCTGCTTTATATAGTTTAGCACTAAAATGTATTTGAGTAATACCTAAGAACATGTCTATTTCATTTTAACCAATGGGTTATGGGAATCATCAAAAATCAAACACAATAAAAAGGAACAATATTTATGGCATTTTAAAGCCTATTCTATTATTCGTTAGTGCTCCCCTCAATTGTTTAACTGCAATTGGTTCCACTTTCTCAGTGTGGATGATTTTAATACATCTGAGTTAAAAAATAATGCTGCTTGCAAGTGAAAATTTAAAGACCAAGACAAGGCCTATTAGAATAACATTACACTTTTTTATTCCCTGCACTTATTTTGTCAATTACTAATTATTTCCCTTTTCCTATGCAACAAAATAGAAGCCATAAAATCTTTGATTTAATGAGAACTTCCTTACCAAATAGATACTCCAACTCTGCCGAAGGCTTACAGGTAATTTATCTACCTCAGTAGGCAGTGACCTTTTGTGAATCGCAAGTCATTCCTCACTCCTAATGAGATGGACCCAGATGCCATCCCACCTCTGCACGGCCCCTCCTTCCTCCCTCGGACGGAGCCCGCACCGATCCTGCGCTCTGCCGCCCAGCTTCCCGCAAGTGGGCTGTGATTCGTTCCTGCGCGGTGCGCCTGCTCCCGGGGGGGAAGCCCCTCCTCCTCGCGCCTTCGTTAAGCTGGTTGAACACCGAGTGTGCTTCTCTAACCGGCCCCGAGGCAAAAAGGGTCGGGTTGGGAGAGGCCGAGATGAGTCTCATGATGTCTGGGAAGTAGAAATAACTTCCTGGCGCCTTGAGAGGCCTCGCTGCCCACTCTTCCCAAACCACAGCCGCGGAGAAGAGAAGCAGGTGCTCAGAAGGCTGGGTGAGGCCCAGAGTCTTAGCAGCGCAGGGCGGCCCTGCGGGCTCCAGGCGGTTCGGATTGAGCTGGCTCCAGTGTGTATACTTATTTGTAAATTGCCTACATGTATTGCTGACTGTATATTATATTCATGTATTATATTACACACATGTATTACTACTTATATTACTCATTTAAACATGGGACATTAATTATATCTATTACTGCACATGTATAGGTATTACTGTCCTGTTCCAGTATACTCAGGGCATTATAAAACTAATACAGAAAATGGAAGAAGCATGAGGTCAGTAATAAAGATGAATATAGGTTTTAATATTTTCTCCCTGTTCACTTCTGGATCTTCTTGTAAATCATCCTTTCTGGGCGTCCAAAGAGAGCATGACATATGTGCTTGTTTTGGTCCAAAGTAGATCACTACGTGGCCATAAGGAATGGTGGTAGGGGCTGGGGCCACATGACCTCCCTATATCACACCGTGCTCCATCTGGGGTGAAAGTTGGGGAGGTTAGTGACTGAAAGATCAAATTGTTCACCGCCCCCCCTCCAGGCCCCCCACCTCTCCCCATTCCTGCAACATGTTTTTCATGCTATGCTTTCCATTGGCGAGAGTGGCTGCTGCTGGGAGAGTGAAAATATTTGCAGACAAAAAGCTCTGGAATTCCTTCCAGAGAGTTTGATGGATCTATCTTCAAAGTAGGTGGGCAATGGTGGAAGTTTTGGAAATGCAGCTGCAGACTTTGTTGGCGCTGGCACAGGCCTTTCAGGAGGCGGATGCTGGCAACTCCAGCCTGGCCCATAGGGTGCAGCCTGGGAACTCCAGACTGCCCAGGGCCTGGGGTCCACACTAGGGAGGACTTGTCCTTTCTCCCTAAAAGGTCAGAAAGGAATCAGAAGTGGTCTTTCACTGCTGCCTTCACCAGAGGAACACCCACCTGAAGGGAAAAGATGTGCACCTTGCAAATGCCCAAGTCGCTAGAGTGTGTAGAGGGACCTTGGAGTAACCTCAGCCTGAACATCTCCGTGCCTGATTTTGATTGCTTATTGCTGCCACGTCTGTAGAGCATAAGAAAGAGTTGAAAATAACTGGCAAATCGAGTGCATAAAAAATCCAATCTTTAAAATGTTTATTCAAGTGCTTTTTAATTAATATGTATATTCACAAAACTAAATGAGGCTACCTTTAAATTAGTTTGAATGCCCGAGGTTGAATAAAATAGACTACATACAAGTCTTACAGATAATACTACATTTTTTTTTTCTGGAGAAGAACAAGAAACCTAATTCCTTCGTATAGGATATTTCTTCGTAAGACCTAGATATTCCTATTTAAATGCCAATAAAATAAAGATAGTCATGGGCAGAGAAATTGTGGGGTTTTGAAAATAATTTATTCATAAAAGAATAGAAGCCCTTGATGACTTGCTGCATTTGAAATAAGTAGCTCTCAAGACTGCTAAACGCTTGAACCTATGTCTTAGAGATAATTTTCTTAAAAAGTAAAACAAAAAGGAAAAGCCCCTACCGATGCACAGTTTCTTTCTAGGTCAATGGTTTTGCTTTATTCACATGTCTGGGTAAGGCTGGCGAGTGCGACCTGCCAACGGAAGCCACTGGATTTGACACATTTCAGTGTCAGCTGTGGGATTCCTGCCTTAAATCTGTCAGGATGGCCCTGTGGCCACTTCTGCAAAAACCCTTGGGGACAAAATTTATTGTTATACCTCAATAGCTTTTTGTTCACCTCCAAAATAGGGGTCTGGGGTCATACTAACAATTGTGGAGAGACAAAATGCTCTCTCTATATTTTATTAAACAGATCTCTTAATAATTAATCAAACGTGAAAATTATTTTCCATCACTCTGACACTAAGGCTAAAGCACTGGGATTTTTGTTCTCAGCCTGTTTCTGTTTCTTTTAAATTGCCCTCGGTGGAGTCCCTCAGCTCCAAAGCAAGTGAGTAGAGAAAGCCCAATTTACCACCTGGCTTTTTAAACCATTATCACCTCTCTGGGCTTCTACTGGCGAAGGGTTGGGGGGCTTTGTAGGTTGTAAGATAAACACCTGAGAAAATCTGTTCTCGGATCGCCCAAGTCCATAGAGGGGCCAAGATACCACGGATAGGAACAATTCCGTGGACGTCCACCATGTGCCAGACCATAGCATGGCGCCTCTACTAGGGACAGAAAGACACGGCTCCTTCTCTCAAAGAGTTTCTGTGTTTCAGGGGAAAAAATAGCATGGTAAAGTGAGAGCTACCCTGTTCACCTCTGGCTGGGGTAAGAAGAGAACGCTGCACTGCTGAGGTATTAGCCCTGAGTTCCATTTGCAGGCATCCAGCAGTGGCGCTGGCACCATTTTCAGCCTCCACCCAGGCCGGTTTAGAAGATGGGTGGTGTCCTAGGGCCCGAGTCACTGACAGATTAATACCAGATGAGGGACACTGCCAGGGAAATGCACAGCAAGCAGTTCTTCTGACCTTTCCTTACTAAAAGGTCAGAGAGAAATTAGAAGTGGTCTTTCATTGCTGCCTTCATCTAGGAACATAGAAGACGTGAGTCTTGCAAACATAGGACTAGGTGGTGTATTTGGGGGTGGAGGTGAGGGATAAGGATTTGCGCTCATATTGGGAGAGGGGGCTCTTGGGAGTGTGTGCGAGGTATGTGTGTAAGAGTGTGTGTGTGCACAGCTAGGTAACGTGAAAGCCAAGTGGGCAACAGGAGCAGGTGAGAAACGCACAGAAGAGCAATGGCTGCTGGCAGCAGCGTCAATATCCTCCCTCTGAGCACTAATTACGTTATTAAGCAAACAGACCAACACAGGGTCTGAGGGACGGAAACACGTATTTAGGATCCAGTCACTCCCCACTTGGCCGTAAATACTCATGCGCGGTACACAGTTCTTTCCAGCAAGTGACTATTAGGCAGTTTCCTTAACTTCTCTTTAATTTACGAAGCTTGAGAAAGAAGAGTGTTGTTTTCCATGCCAGCCACTCTTGGAGAAGTCAGGTTCTCTACTTCAGTGCCACAGGCTTTATCAGGTGTTTCTGAGAGTGGTGGCCAGAGCAGCCACTGTCTCCCCAGAGGACACGCAGGAATCAGGAGGCACAGGAAATAGGCTCTGAGAGTGACAGCGTGCATTTTCTGGGCTGCAAACAGCATGCACTTGCTAATTTGACCTTTGCAACGCACAAGAACCCCAATCTCCTTTGATCTAGCTAAATCCAGCCTAAAGAGGTGGATGCAAACACAGGACTGGAAAAAACCAGGAACAACATGGAAAGGATTTGTATGCGTTGCGAATAAATCTGTTTTTTAAAAAAGTCTAAGAGGGGCTTGCAGAAGGAAATCTGCAGCAGGCTGAGCCAGCGGGGTGAATGGCAGAGAGAATAGAGGCTATTTGAATACTGATGTGGCCCTCACTTTCTTCCATTTCCATTAATGACATGCTCGTCAAGGGCAAACAATGGGACCGGCTGCCGGCGCCTGTCACAGTGTGTGGGTGCTGCGATGCCAGGCTGTCATCCCCGGGCTGCATTTAGAGACCTGCACACTAATAAGAAGTGCTCTGTGCCGTCAATGCAGACAGGTGCTTCCGCGGCTGGGACATGCTCCATTCCCTTCCCCCTGAAGCCCTCCTCTCCCAGCCCCCCTGACAGACACCATGAAATGCACAAATTAACAGCCCCATCATGTTGGGCTGCTGCTGCCTGCGGTGAAAGCAGAAAATCAAGTTGTCACCCAGGGTGCAGTGATAAAGCCACAGCCTCATTTCTCTGCTGGTGCCCTATAATAGCAAATGCCAGACAGCTGGATGGATGGGAGGCTTTAGATTAAGGCCTTGATGCACTCTGGCCAGAGAATTAGTAGTTGCTGTTTCCATGTGGATGTTCTGTTCAAAACAAACATCTGGAGAAAGCAAAGTTTCCTAGAGCAGAAATGCCCTTTGCTTTCTTCTGGAATCAAAGAACACAGCCAAAAGAGAGTGGAGTTTCCTTTCCAAAAAACCCCATAAGATTTCAACTCTAAATTTGCTTGCGACTTTACCAAGGACTTAAAGCTATGTGAAGGTTAAGTTAGTAAAGTGTCGATGCCACGACCAATCTTGATGCAGAGAACAGTTCCTGGGTCCACAGAGCCTGGAGCTCCTGACACCCCATCCAGCAAGTCCTCCTCCTGCCGATGAAAAGGACTCTTTCTTCAGAATTTTAAAGAAACCCTCCAGCAGTCTGTCTAAAGCTGTCCCTCCACCCCAGACCTCCTCGCTACGCATCTTCATAGACTGAAGCTGTTTCTCGTGAAATAACAGATACAAACAGCTCTGCCCTCTTGGCACCATGGCCAGCTGGCTCTAAGCGTCTAGTGGTCCGGCCAGCCTGGGCTGACAGGGCCCAGTGCACACAGGCAAGAAATGGAGGGGCCTGAGCCCTTCAGACTCCAAGGAGTTTAATGACATAATGGCCAGAGAACTTCAACATAAAACAGGAAGAGCAACTAACGAAACTTACAACATAAAACCCCCCTCCTGTCATTTTTATAGTAACAGTAAAACACTTTATTGAATTTATGAGCTACCTAATGACTATGAAGAATGTAACTTGAATTAGAACCAACTCGGAAGTATAATATCAACTATAAACCCTTTTCTATTACCCCATCCCTTCAGCCTTTTCTGTCCTCTTCCTTTTAACCAAGGGACATTGCCTTCCTCTGACTTTTGCCTGAGACAGAGTTCACAACTTGTTAATAAATCTTGCCTTCCTCCAAAGCTCCCCAGCTGACAAGCCTTCAGGGGTAAGACATTCTCCGGGGTGACCATTCCCTTTCAAAGCCTCAGAGCCATTAAAATGCATCTTAGCAAAGAAACCAGTTCGTCTTTTCTTTGCATAAAGCCTGTCAAATTGAGAGGGTCTCTGGAGACATATATCAGGTATTTCAATATCTGTAACTCCACGTTGTAATAGCCTTTCCTAAATAGAAACTATAATCCCTCAGAAGTTTATGAAGAGCGTCCTCAGCCAAGGATTTGGTGTGTGAGTGGGGTGGTGGTGAAGTTCCTAGTGACGGGTTGGGGGAACACAGATCACTGAGCTAAGCAGAGTGCTAGGCTGTGTTTTCTGTTTCCATTTCACTCCTTAAGTCTCTCTGTTCCCCAGGACTTTTCTGGAGGGGTAATAAAATAAAATGGGTGAAACAAAGCCATAAGCCAGTTAAGTCTGAAAGACATGTCATCTCATCTAAAAGGAAGAAACGGACCATTTCCATGCCTAAGGCTGACAGCAACGCCTGAGCTGGCAATAGCGCTATTCCATTTGATTTATAGAATAATGGGGTGACAAATGATGACAAAAATAAACTTTTACTGCACTGAACTGCTCCTTTATTTATGAAATTTGGCCAAGTAGTGAAATCTTTTATCTGCAAGTTGTAACATGGAGTGGGAGCGAGCGATTATGGTGTGGTAATAGTAATCCAGCAATGGAGGCTGAGTCAGTTGGAAATGGATTGAGGTAAAATAACTACCGCACCATGATAAATGTGAACAGCGCTTTGCTGACAGATGATCTAACAGGTGTTCATAACAACTATATAAGAGGATTTATTTATGACCAGCCACAGCTGCAGCACTGTAAATCAGCTCCAGCAGCTGTACACCGCTGAAACCAAGTCCCCGATGGAGGACCGGTACAAGAGCCCAAAGAACACAATTCACTCCAGAATCTTAATCATCAAATAACATTTTTTTAGGCAATTACACCACAGCACAGAAATCATAATTACTTTCAATTAGAAAACAGAGCTGCCCATGACTTTTTTTTACAAAATATTTTTATTTAGGCCCTACGGTTTTGATGAGGCCCGAGCAACATGGAGGCTCTGGGGTCCAGGAGAGAGCGCCCCTGGTGATGGTGATTTTGGTGTGATGCCAGTAAGAGGCCCTCTCACGGCGGCTTCATTTTTGAACGCTCAAAAAAGCAAACCTTCGGTTGGGAGGATGCTTGTTTTTTTTTCCCCCCAAACTTCTGTATTAGCCTTCCCTTGGCAGCATGTTTGAGCTCTCGCCTTACCCTAAGTTTACTACAAAAGGGAATAAGCATATAATGGTGAACTCTTTAGAAAGAGGGGTTTACGTTTAGTTGAGGGGCCCACCTTCTTACAACCTATCTTAACTACTTTGCAAAGGCAGAATTTAACCTTTTTCTTTTTGTAGGTCATGGGCTTAACAATTCCTCACTGTTACCCACAGAGATGGTTGACCTTACCGTGAAACAAGAGTCCTCATTCACATCCCGTTGATTTAAAAAAAAAAGTTGGTTCTTACATGGTTTGAGAAGAAGATGCTCTTCTAGGGGGAAAAAAGAATCAGAATCTTGGTTGGGGTACAGGTTGAGAGAGCTGATCTCCCTTCCCTCCCCCACTCCCTCCCTCCCTCCCATATTCTGATTCCTTCCCCTTGGTACCCACTACCCCACCCCCGCCAGTTAATGAGAAGGGTGGGCAAGGTGAGGCTTCCCGGTTCTAAGCACCTGTGTAGCATGCGCAGTCTGTATTCACGTCAGTCTTCTCTGACATGAATGAGCCCAGAATTATCTACCGGTTAGGTTTTCTAAACATCTCTAGGTCTCAGAATTCAGATTCTTCTACATTTAAGCCTGATCTCTGGCCCTCTAGGTTGTAAATGAGAAACCAGTGTCTCAGAATGTCACTAAAGACAGGTTTAGTCCATTGTAATAAGTCCGCATTTGAGTTGAGGGTTTGGGGTCTTCAGCGTGCCTAATGAACCAGCTAGGAATTACATGTACATGTGACTATGTACATAAAACTGGCTCCAGAGAAAGACAAACATGAGGGGAGATTAGGAATTTTAGCATCACTTCAACTCAAAATCACTTAACCAGGAAAGAGATACCAATGGAACTTAATATTCTATAGCTACGTTTAAGTCTGACTCATTTTGGAACCTGCAATGGCACAGGAAACAATCCCCAAGGAAATATCTAAAACTGACCTACAAGCAGGAGACTACGACCAACCAACAAAGCCTGTTTCTCCTGATCTCTAGCTCGACAGTTCCTACCTTTCTTTCTGCCTCTGTGCGGTTCACAAGCTCAGCATAGCCCCATCCCTAACATCTCGGTCCTTCATTTCTTCTTGAAACTGCTGCAGACCACTGAGGTGGAGGCTTGAGGAGTGGCTTCCGGAGAGAGGCTTTGTGACAGGCGCAAGAGGAGAAATGAGGGCAAGGAAAGGAAGGCGACACATCAGTTCTTGGTGTGTGGCCAATGCTGCTTTCTGTACAAAGGTATTTAAAAAGATTCTAAGATACAGCCTCAGTTGAAAACAACGTATTCTCCCTTCTCTCACTCCTGGAAACATTTTTCTAAATGCCACCCCACTTTTAAGAGCTAGCTTCATTGCCTTAGTCAAACCTTCTCAGATCCCTCTAGCCCAGGGATCCCTCCTTCCCCTAAACCCAATAGCTCTTACTGGTGGCAATTTGACAATCATGCCACTGCTTCACAGTCTTTCCCGGAAACCATTTCAGCTTCCAAACAGCGATGTCCCAAGTTTGTTGGTCAAGTGATCATGTGGACTCTAACACGTTTTAGATTTTAAACATTTTACACATTATTTACAAAAAACAATTACACACGGTGATCAACTTTCCAGGTCAGATCTTAAAATTCTGCTTACTCATAACAGTTGAAAAGTGGTGAAGAGTAATGTTACCAAAATAGGAGGAGAGTAAAGCACTCATTTAATTGTATCGGATGCTATTTGTTGGGAAGTCATATAATGAAAGGAGGTGGAGTCTGTGAAGACTCAGAAAAGAATCTTCTGGTCCATCGAAGGGCATATTTTTCTGTTAAACACGATTTCCATTCACCTAAGACAACAACACTATCACAAACTTGATTTTTTTGTTTCTCTGAAATCTTGAGAAGAGAGTGAAAGTGATCATGAAAACTTCCTGAGGTAACTGGCCAAGTTGGAAGGTAGCGGGTAAGGACAAAAGATTTAAAAAAAATAAGCAAGCATATGGTGGGAAAGTAATTGTCTTTCAGTTAACTGACCTCCTGTTGATGGAGGAACAAAGTGTGCACCCTGTCTGGTCGGGTCATCTGGGAGAGGAGAGAGGAGGTGGAGGTGAGGACATGGGCTCAGCAGGCCTCTGGGGCTGACTTGGCACCTGGAGCGAGTAGGGGTGGGGGAGGAGTTGAGCCTGTATTAGTACGTAAGCGAGATTTGTTTACAAACTAGGGCTCACTAACTTAGCCAAGTCCACACTGCCATTTCTTCATTTATGGCCAACTGGACTGCAGGTTTCTTGGGGGACAGAGCACGTCTTCTGTTTTCCCGCATCCCTGACAAGGGTTACTGCAGTTTGCCATGCTCCTTGGTGGACGGGGTCTTTAAATAGAAAGGTGATAGTAAGGCTCTGTTAATTTTGTGTTGTAACATAGGGCTTTTTCTTCTCCCCTCCCATTATGCGAAAGAGTTCTCCCCCTTTAAACAAAGTTTTCTATAAGGTCAGAGAGATTACAGAGAGGGAACAAAGAAAGTGAAAGATCTTAGGTTTTCCTTTAGCTGTTCCAACTTTTTTCCAAGCCTCCCTTTATGTTATTTGTCATTCTGGATTCTTGTCTTCTCTAATATTAACATTAAAAAATTTTTTAAAATATCTTTTTAAAAAAACTTTATTTTTGGCTGAGTTGGGTCTTTGTTGTTGTGCGTGGGCTTTCTTTGGGCGAGCGGGGGCTACTCTTCGTTGCGGTGCACGGGGCTTCTCCTTGCAGTGGCTTCTCTTGTTGCGGAGCATGGGCTCTAGGCGTGCGGGCTTCAGTAGTTGCAGCATGGGGGCTCAGTAGTTGCAGCATGCGGGCCCTAGAACAAGTGGGCTTCAGTAGTTGTGGCGCATGGGCTTAGCTGCTCCACAGCATGTGGGTTCTTCCCGAACCAGGGCTCGAACCCGTGTCCCCTGCATTGGCAGGCGGATTCTTAACCACTTCTCCACCAGGGAAGTCCCAACATTTAAAATTTTCACCACAGAAACACAAGTTACAAGGGCAAACTTTTCATAAGCTTACTATAAAGTTATTCAAATGTTTGCAAATAGTTATTGGGAAGGGCAAGTATCCAGTCTTTTAAGTTGATAAGTAAGTTCATTATTATAGTCTTTTCAGAATAAAAACATTCTCCTTTTCTTATAATAAAGCAGATGTATTGTGATACCAAAAATGAGGCTCAGTCTGAAATGTACTATGAGAGCCATTCTTCAAGATTGGTGTACATATAATGTCCCATTAAGTGGACATTAAAATGAAAAAATATAGCTGGAATTAAGAATGCAACATTGACTAACCTGACTCAATGTAACAATTTAAAAGGTAATCATGGATTATGATAAAGTTAAAGGAAACATGAGGCCAGGAACTCTGAATCACTGTACCAAAGAAAGGTAAAAAACAACAAAAAAACCCTAAACCTTAAACTTGGGACTGTGGTCATTTTTCTAATTTCACTTATGTGAAAAAATATTTTAATAATAAGCTACTGATATTCAAATGGTTTCAACTGTTAGCATACCACAACATATTAATTTAATATACATTTTAAATCTAAAAATTAGCAGTCAAAATTACTATCTTATTCAAAGGTAAAATCCTACTGAAATTTTCTTAGTTTTAAAAACCAGACAAATGCGTGATCTATTTTCAAAGATGAGTGCCCCAATTTAAGGAAAATAAAAATCTCTACATCACAACATGCATTTTCCCCTCTGCGTTGATGACAGTAAGTCCAAATACGTTTTTCAGAAAATAAGTATTTAGCCTGTCAAATTCTTTACAGTGTTTCAAAAAGTTATTGACTTAAAAATCCAAAGTTGTAAAGCCCTAAGAAATAGGGTTAATAATGGAAATGCCAAAGGGCTGCAGTTACAGAGGTGCTTCTTGGTGTGAGTACTATCCCAGTATATGTGTCTCCAGAGTGAGGAAGAACATGTGTCTACCACAGTAATCCCTCCCCCAGAGTAACTGCTGCATTTCAGGAGCAGGAAATTTTAATAAGCTTGTTTGCTCTCTCCAGCTCACAAACTTAAAAATCTAAATAATTTTTTCACAGCCTGAATGTTCCAAGAATGTTTTTTTCTGTTTTTCTTTACTCTTTATATATGTTCTACAGTGTTTCAATGTACCTTTTCTTTCTTTTTTACTTTCAAAAACTCATTATGTGGCTCTATACAAAGGGAACTGTCTTAAAGCCTATTACTAGCTTGTATCAGAAAGGTAAATACAAGTTCAACGTTTAAAAGTATTAGGAAGAAGTTTTCTGAGTATAGAACAATCAAGAAAAACAGTACCTTGCCTAAGTTAGCAATAAAATAAACACTCTAGGGCAAAGTGCTAAAATGTTGATCATATAACTAGTTTTTAAGGTTTCTATCATTTAGTTTATATTAGTTAGCTTCCAAAGGCATGTCAGTCCATCAAAGCTGGGCATCGAGATTTGTAAAGAAAACAATGAGAATTTCTTCAGTAGTTGTAATAGGCCTTGTAATCAGATCTCTACTAAGAGATCAAAATTGTACATAAAGAGACATGAAGATTTTTATTTTTGTTATTAAACATATCAACTTTTTTCTTGAAGTTAACTATGACATAAGTAGAAAATCTAGCTGGTTTGAAAGTAGTTTTTCTTTCACTAACTAAACCCCATTGTTTCTCTGCATGATATAACACTCAAAATATTTATTTTAAGGAAACCTCAGCATATGAACTTAAGGATTATAAACAATTTCTCATTAAAAATGCAAAGACAAGTGTTATTCAGGTGCTAGTTTATTTATCTTATTATTCAGAGATAATTTCATGATGACAGTTGTCAATAACCAGTTACAACACCAGGAAATTCACAGAACAAAATTTTACAGATAAATCGTTGCTTTTGAATTTAATTCTAAAAAAGTATGCTCTCCCATTTTCACATACCAAGCTGAGAGGCCATTTATACTACTATTTCTAGGCTAATTTTTGCTTCCTGCGAGAGGGAAGATGATTTACAATGAACTTTAAGTATCTAATTCATGTCCATCATTGTTGAAAAAGAGAAGGGAGCCGAGAAGGCCAGGAGTAGCAGAACAGAGGAAAATGCCACATGGATTTAGAAGTTGAGATCACTGACAGTAAAATATATGTTCTTTGGTTAGCAAAGCGAAAAGGGGGAAAGTACTGCATACGTGATAGATACACACTAGCTTTCTAAAGCAGGAGACAAGAATGTCAAGAGGGTATTCTTCCCCCACTGCCAGATGGAAGGGCTATTATTATAAATGAAAGGCAGCAGTAGTGGATGCCAGGCACTTTTGTTGTGTGCCAGATTCTGAAGTCCAGATGTGAGCAGGTTACCCCTGGGACAGGACAGGCTTCAGCTCCCGCAGCAGAAGAGAACCAATCACAGTTTTCTCAGTGTTTATGATAAGCTGGGCTGTAGAGCCTTCCTTCAGTTCCACCGTGACTAGCATCAATGACCCACTGTGCACAGTTTTAGCTGCAAACCTGGAAGAAAAAAAAGAAAAGAGAGAGACCTTTTATCATGAGGGGAAAAAAGGAGACAGCATACATTCAAATAGGTTTAAAATAACTCGTTTTTTTCTCAATAATTTATTACAGGTTCCCTACTGCCAAAAACCCAAAGCCAAGCATTCTTCTGAAAAATCAATAAACTGCCCAGCACCATGCTTACCACAAGCAGGTAATTTCAGTGTATCTTTGGAACAGAACAGAAAAAGGAGTTCTATTTTACTTACCAGTTTGAACAATAGATGCATGTGAATAATTCTCTATTACTACATATTTGGGAATCATTTATTCATTTGATATTTAACATTTCACTATGCATAGCGCCATTTAAAATAAACCACTCTTTTTATCTTTAAAACGTGTTAAGAAAAAGGTACCTTTCTCAAAGAGCTTGAAATTTTAATTCCTCATATCTGAAAATGATTATGCAAGACATTAGATAATTTTGTGTGCATTATAGAACTCTTCATAAGTTTCAATGAATTCAGACATGTTAAATATTCAACTTCAATCTCTAATGTTGATGACATGTAACAAAATCACGTGACAGCCAAATGCAACACCCCGCTCCCTCCGCTTGTATTTTTTTTAATCTTCAGAACATTAGATCTTCTTTCTGCTTTAGAATGTAAAAGAGGAAACTTGAGGTCTAAGCCTCCATTACTAAATTCCAAGACACGAAGAACCTACTAATTACATGAAATTAAAAGCAAAACTAGCCTTTTAAGCACTGCAATTGACTGCAAAGCCGTTGGAGGCACAATGAACTTCTGTCAATCCTGCTAATTCATTCTGCCTGCACAGTTGAGCCCCAGAGATGGGAAGAGGGCGGTCCCCTCCTAGGCCTCCATTTTCCACGTAGAGCATGTTCCACACTTTTGGGGGGGTCGTGGGGGGGGGGGACGGGGTTTGCTTGCAGGGATGACTGGAGAAAAACAAAGTTGCTGCGCATGAGCTTTTGAAAACACTAGCAAGTGTAGAGCAGGTCTGTGACCTGCTGCGACCCCGCTCTGCAGGGCCGATCCCCTTTCCCCTTTCTGGAGGACACGTGTCTGAATCTGAGCCATCTGCCTCAATCTGCGCAACATCTTCAGCCACAATGGCACCCAGTTAGCCCTGACAGCAGCTCACAATACATAAAAATCAGACTGCTGCGCTGACAGCGCGCTGTGGGCTATTCAAGAGCCAACCAACTGGTCAGTGTCTCATGTCTGACAATTAGCATGGGCCTTGCACAGAGCCCACGGCGTCCTCGGGGATCTGTTTAATTACCATCAACATAAAAGAGGGAGTTTATCAGGAGACACTCAGAAAAACTTCACTCCTGACTTAATTAAAATATTAGCCACTTAAGCAGGAAGCAGATTCTCTTTAAATGAAAAGTAATTTCTTTTTTGAGTTTTTAAAAAAAAAATGACATCAAAATCTCATAACATATGAGATTCTTTCTTTCTTTTTCTTTTTTTTTTTTGTGTGTGTGGGGACACCTAACAAGCCATTTTTGGCCTAAATAGAATCATGAAAATCAATTTTCCAACAATAATTAGAATAATGCATCAAAAGCAAGACAGATATGCTAATTTTACTAAGATGAAAATATTATCAACACTTTTAAGTCGTGCTTTAAAATGTTAGCTAATGGGTGGTAGAAAAAGTATGTTAGGAACCTTCGTAGACATTTATTTGTGTACTCTCTCCAAACATGCTGAAGACTTGTAAGGAATCCGATAGAGCAGTTTTTCCACCGAGAGAAGCAACTGTAAGTAGAGCCGGTTTAGGAACAGAAATCATGTCAGTGTTTTTAAAGAGGTTTTATAAAGCTCTGGACATATACACCCATCTGCTCTTTAGACATCCATACAAGAGATTAGGAACTGGGCAACTCAGCTGCCTCTTTGAGAGAACACAAGATCACCAGCCCTGAAATGACCTCTCTTTTCTATAACCCCTTGCAGGTTTCTGCATTTCTTTTGTCCAAATTTTCGAGGTTCCTCTGCGTCATAGGAGAACCCCGTTTCTGTATTTCTGTTAAACCATGTCACCAGATGATAGATACTAGGTGGCTCTATTGTCTCACCCATTTATGCAACTTTCCCCACAGATGTGGTCATCACCAAATCTTCATTCAACAAATATTTCAGCAGAGGTCCCTATTTCTGACAGGGTTATCATTATGTCAATGATAGTCTTTATTTACTTAACACTTGTGCCTTGGGAACACGGAGAAGAAGGCTGTGTCTGAAAAGGAATGCAAAAGTTCCTGTTGACTGTCAGGGTTGCACAGCCCCAAGGCACATTTTATCTCTTTTCTATTAAAACTTAGGGTTGATATTACAATAATATAAACTCAGCAGAGACAAATGTCAATTTTGATGTCAGTATGTTTACAGAGATTAAAACTAGTGTCTTGTACCTGTTTTAAAAATCCTAATACCACAAAATGCTCAATACTGGAAAGAATAGGGGCACATAAGAAAAGAGGCATTTGCTTACACTGCAGTGGAAACACGCTAAGCGAATCATCCTAGCAATAAAATCTGTTACCTGGTGTGAAAGCTACTGCCTTTTAACTAGGTCTGTATGTTCTAATGGGCACAAATGATAGAAGCAGTGTTTTAAAGCAGAAGACCAGAAGATCAGATGTTCTGACATTCTCATTTCACAGTTCAAAAAGGATGTATTTAATTGGAACACAGCATGATTACAATTGGTTTGTTTTGGTCCATGAAAGCAGAAGCCACCCCCTCCCCCCAAAATTTATTAATCATTTAACTCCCAAACAGGCTATGCTTTTACATACATTTAAAAGATAGTTATGGAAAGAGTACTAGTTAGTAAATAACAAATAGCTAGCTTTGGGATGTAAGAAACACTGATTATAAAGACAGCTTGGGTCAAATACCTGCATACTAAATTTAATGGCTGACATAAAAACCTTTGTACTTGGTCTCAAACTAAGATCACTCTGTGACATTTTTTTTTCCAGAAAACCTGTGAAGTTTTTGATCACTGTAATGATAATAGCAGCTATCATTTATTAAGTGCTGTGTGCACTGGGTACTAAATACTTCACTTGCATTATTTCATTTGATTCTGAGCCAGATCAATTTGTAGATGAGGAAACTGAGGCCCAAAGACGTTGAGAAACTCGCTCAGGGACACACAGCTAGTGAATGGTTCGAGCAGGAATTTGAGCCCAAGCTTTCTGATTCTAGATCACACACATTCTCTTAATACATGCAAAATGCCCTCTTAATATTTGTTTTTTAATCTGTCAACAGGTAAATTAAGGTTTTTCTTATTTACCTAATATGCATATAATCTATTATTGTTCCAGAAACTTTAAGAAGGAAGATTTTTCTCTTCAAAAGTTGTGTACCTGATTTGTAATATTCTGTAATTCAAAGCATCTTGACTTGATGCTTTGTCACAACACATTTTAAAGTTCTGCCTTTAAAGATTAAAAAAAATAAACAAACATTCCCCACCCCCACTCCTTCAAAAGAGACACCAGCAATGAAAAATACAAAACCTTGAATGGAGCTGTAATGTAGGGAGGGACGACTGGGAGACCAACCAACCTCGAACACCAGTAACACCACAAATGAGAACAAATAAGTGGATGGCAGTTAAAGATGTATTGCCTATGTACGATGGGCTCCATGTTATTAAAAGGATACCAGCTAGGTATTTTTCATAATTTTTCATTTTCATTCTACCACCAAGCACTCACTGTTTCTAATCACCAACTGAGAAGGTAAAACTGTTTGCATATATTTGTATCTCATCTTGTTAAATGTCTTTTTGTCTGTTATCTCTAGCAATTGACATTTAATCTTTGAAGTCCATAAGAATTCCTAAGATTTAAAGAAAAAGATGAAATAAGGTGGTTGCCAAACCTAAATCAAAGTATGTACTACTCTTCTAAAAAAGTTAATTTGTTTTAACTACTGACAAAATTATGAGAACAGGTCAAATAACGACAACGAATTTGAACAAATATATTATTTACGATGCACGGACTTACTCCTTCATGCACTTAAACCATACTTTTTTTTAGATTTGTAGGAAAATGCCTATGGACCTTAAAGGCTCTTTGTTGGAAGGAAAAGAATCCTACAACTCAATTGTTTTAATAACTGAAATGTTGATAGAACAACATGAATTTAAAAATATTTATCTGAGAGGCTGCATCAATCTCCAGGGTATTCACAAACATAAAACTTTTTTATGCAGAATCATATTTGCTACACTTAATGCAACAACTCAAAGACATGCTTTTTCTTCTCTTGGATAGTCTTCCTGGTTTCTGATTTTTCTATTCTGAGTTCAATTTTCTTGTGTTTTCTGTTCTACTGGTTACCAGGAGCTGTGACAATGGCCCACTCAGGCTAAAACTTTTTTTTTCCCACTCTATACATGAAGCCTTCAATTACTGTCTGCTGAAGCAGACAGAATCCTATTAGTAAGAAAGACGATCACAAGATGCAGTGCCCTGCCCTAGCTATATAAAAATAATTAGTCCAAAGTTGACAAATGTGTAATGAAGTTGCACGATGATTATACGTAAGAAATACTGGTTTGAATAAGCCTCCTAACATTGAATACCAAAGCATGTTGATTTGGAGTATTATTTTCCAAAGGATTTAAAATGATAAACCCTTATAATTTTGAGTTAATATAGCATAACATTTTTAAAAGGCAGAGAATTTGTAAGTTGTAAAAAAATCCCATTTTGTTGACTATAAAAATGTATTTTGAAGTTAAGCCCATTACACTATTGAATTAATATTGAGAAAAAATTTACATGTGATTCAAGTTTAGAGAATTTATCCAAAGCAATGTATTTTTCCCTATTATTTTTAAAAAAGCCAGCAATATTGTAGTGTTTTCCTTTAACATTCTGATGAGAATAGTTAAAACAAAAAATAAGCTACCATCAGAATTTAGGACTCTCTATTTTCTATTCTAATCTTTAGAATTGGTATAAAAAATGATTCCCCACACTGTCTTGTCAACGATGCATTCTCTTTATACAGGAAAGCTAAGAAAATCTAAGTGCACTTTCTCAAAGGAGATATGAAACATTCCAGTTATTCCAGAGCATTTTTGGTTTGTCTGTTTGGTGGGGGTGGGGTGGGATGGGACTTAACAGAAAACCAGAGAGTAAAACAAATAAATTCTTACCCCATTCTCTTTGATTCCTTATAAAATTGTCAACCCAGAAGGAAAATCATCAAGAATACCTTTCTTTCATTTTTACGTGAAAATGTTTATATATTCCTATATGTAAAATTGTTGCATTGTAGAATATTCACAAACAGTGGAATTAAATAAAATTTAAATACACAATGTTTTAAAGCAAAAATCAACTGCAGTTTGGTTATTTCTGAAATATCCAAATACGCCGCCTTTCCTGTAAAAATTAACTGAGGTCCACATTTGCTTTTCAATGAATTGCTGCTCACAGAGCCTGCAGAGATCAAAGCAGTCAGATAAAAAAGCAGTGCTGCCCTCTAGTGGACAACCACCAACGTGAGAAAAACTGATCACGAAACAGGTTCCACAAATCTTAGTCCTGGTTTGAGATGCCAATTTGTTTTTTGCCTGTTTATTTGTTTGTTTGTTTTTTGGCTGTGCCACGTGGCTTGTGGGGATCTTAGTTCCCTGACCAGGGATTGAACCCCGGGCCCTCTGCAGTGAAAGTGGCAAGTCTTAACCACTGGACCACTGGAAATTCTCTCCAATTTGTCATATTATAGAAAAGACTGAAGCCTAGCATCTTTATATTAACAACTGTTTGTACAAACTTTTGTTTTAAGACAGGTGAAGTATGGTGACTATAGTATCAGGCTTATAAAATTAGGGCACTAAGCCATCAAATGTCATTCTTGTCCATTATGGCCCTTCAAAATTACCCAGTATTTAAATATTCCATAGTTATCAGGGGAAAAGAAATAAAACAACTAGCAAACAAAAACAATAACCCAAAGGTTGATCAACCTAAGAACCAAAAAAAGGAAAATATCAAAGACCCTCACCAAGAAGTAACTATGTCATTCATGTTTGTAACCCCAGCAGCAACAAAATCTGTCACAAAGGTCTTCAAAAAATATTGAATGAAGGGGTTACACAATATAGATATTTTAGGATAGAAACAATGGTATATACCAGTATTTCCCCTATTAATAACCATAAACATGTATACAACAGTGATTCACTGGATGAGTTTAAGGACTAGAAATAAGTTGTTCTTTACAACTACTGTAAGTAAAAAAAATTTTACTTTAATCCTAAAACAATAAACTGTCTTTAGGTGTGTTGATAAATTAAAAAGTTGGCTACTAGGTTGCCATGGATTCACAGTTCCATTCACAACACCAGATTTTTCTAATAGTTAAGGACCTAAGTAACAACAGTAAAACGACATTTATTCTATAAGGATTGTAATTATTCACAGGTTGTATATGTTCAAAATATGCAAATTAAAAAAGTGACAGGGTAAACAAAATCCAAACCACAGATTACGATATACAGGGGGAAAAAAAGAATGTAAGTACTAAATACAAGTTAGTGAAAGCTGTCCTAAGGTCTTACTGAATAAGCTAAGAACTAAAATAGAATCGTGGCAGAGACATGGTTTTCTATTTTCACTCAAATATCACCCCTTATAAGGTCAATTTGTTGTTCACAAAAGGGAAAAATGAGTAGGTTGTATGACAACTGTTTTTAACAATACTACTGTATATGAATGTCAGAATTCCTGAAACTGGGCTAAAATGTAAAATGTTGAGACTGCTGAAAGACAAACTTTTACTTATGGTCTAAGACTGTTTCATAGCTACCACTGTAATGTGCTACTCTAGCTAATAACAACAGACTTTCTTGGCTGGAACACACTGGATAAAAAGAAGAAAAACCTAAATCAAACATCTGTCTACTGATGTTCCTTAATGACTGATCTATAAAAAAGAAACATAAACACAGAAAAATATATTTTAAAATATGCCATGTGGCTAGCATTAACTATGAACTTTTGGAACATTTATCTGCAACCACTTGGAATACTGGGTCCTGTCCCAGCAGTCCTGAATCTGAGTTTTTGGGTGTGGGTCCCAGGAATCTGAGTTTTACACAAACTCCCACATGGTTCTTTTATACAGAACAATGTTAGAGATTTTGAAGGTATAGATTTTTTGGCTTTCTGCATTTTGGTCATTTTTATACATTAGTTTATCAGAGGACAAGCAATGTAATTAAAGCAAATGCACCTCAGTTTCTACACTATGGAATACGAATCTCCTTCATAAACACTTACTTAATTTCTTTCTTGGAAGGACACAGGAAATTTTTTCTGGCCCGGGATAAACCTAGGATTTCCAATGCTAGTCTTTCTAACCTCCCCTAAAACACATAACATCTTCACCTTTTAACTTTTCAGTCTATTCATATACTGGTTTACTGTTGTTCATTCTGCCCTTCGTATATACTCTATTAGTATTGTTTTAAATAATGTGCTTTAAGACTTTCACAGTGTCTCACATTCTTATATGAGTATCTAACATAGGACATGAAGATGTTCGGCTATATATTTAATAAATGCTTTTTATGATTTTTTTGATTTTGACTTCTCTGTTACCCCTTATCATGTGGTAACTGTAATTTGGAAAACAGCAGATTGGCACAATGACCATAACTCTGTAGATCTCAATAAGATGGTTTCGTTCTCAAAGAGCAGCTTTTTCAACCAGTAAGTACATACCACAGAAAGGAAGGTAAAATTAAGTCTTTCAATAGTATACTGGTTGGCTTTCTGATTCTATGGCTCATTTAGAAAATCAAAACTAAATGTCACATAATCTGAAAGTAGTTCTACTTCCTCAACTGATCTTTGAAACCGGTTAACTATGCTGAAAATGCTCCTGGTTTTTGAATTGAATTCTGTAAAACTTGTGCTCCTTTAATTGACTTTTTCTTAATGGAGGTATTTGCTGCTAATGTGTTAGGAACCATTTTCTCTTACGTGTTCAATTAAAATTTCTACTTTATACTATTACACACTTCTGCATATTAATGAAGATTCACTTTTTCTTAGCTAATTCTTATGTTAAATACTTTTTAACTTGGTATTTAATGTAAAAAATATTCAAATTGTAAAGAGTAGTAGGAATAAATTATCCTAAAACTAGACAATGGGAACTTAATTCATTGATTGGTCAGAAAGAATATTCTAATGCTAATTAAAAAGTCCTCTCAGAAATGAAAGATCCTGAAAAATTAAATAGAACATAGGTAGGCCAGCCAAGAATAATTTATTGTACTGAAAATTTTAATTTCTTAAAATACTAATGGTCAAAATGCTTTTCAAGCTTATTGTTTTTTATTAAAAATGATTACCATTAATAAATACAATAATGGTTTTGGTCCTATTTTTCATAAACTCAAAAAAGCAACTACCACAGAAGAATAGAGAAGTCATTCAAAAATCTCATAGAGATTTCAATTTTATTACTAACAATTAAATAATATAAAGGCTTAGATATATAAACTCATTCATCCCACAGGGTAATACCCCACTGAACACTGTCAAAAACATTAATACAATTCAATAAAGTGGTAAACTGTTAATTTTTGTTATTATAAACAGTAATTGCTATTTCATTTTAAATGAAATTAAGAAAGCCATTGGTACAGACTGTACTAACAACTGTTTATTTCAGTTTTAACTTACTGAGCGTAAAAGAATGGCAAAAAATGTTACATTTGTGGGATAGTAGTTTTTGTCAATACCTGTATGAAAACTATAAATAACTCTAGGTGTTTATTGGAAGCCTTCTAAAATTTAAAACATTATTATAGTCATACCTTACTATAAAAAAAGCAAATGTTAAAACATTTTCAATAAGTACCATGAGACTTGTGAGGCAAGTTAAGATAGCACAACCTATTTAGAATTATATATAGGCATTTTATTCACTTTTGGCTCTGTAGTAACTTGGGCTCCTCCACCAAGTTACAGAGCCAAATACCAGGCCACTGTGATAAGGCTGGACTGGAAAAGTGTCAACACATTGCAGAAGTGTATGAGGACCATGGCCATTAAGTGTAAGTGCAAACTCTGCACTCCAAAGCCAGATAGAAATGGTTCCTAGTTGTGTGTCTCCCCTGCACTGGTATGGATAATTGAGAATTGACTGTAACTTAATCCTGTTAAGTTCTAAACCACCAAGACAAGTTATAGACAAACTTTATGCTTTAATAAGAATTATACAACTGTGCTAAGTGTCTTTCTTAGTCTGTTTCCCAATAGGAAAATGGCTTTCATATTAGTTGGCTTTGAGAAGGTAATCTGGCTATTTTCTTCTAAGAAACAAAAACCTAGAACACTGTCATTGCTTTCAGAAAAGTTAAAAACCCGCATACAAAGCAAAACAAAAACTTAATTAGAAGTTCCAACATAAACAAGGGTTACCCTATGTTGTTTTGTCTACTACAGAGGAACGTATTAAAATAAGACTGAAGTATTGCTGGATACTGTATGTGTCAGGTAAAATTTCATACAGCATAAGCTAAAAGTTACAGTTGATGTACAATATTTTGGTGTTTTAGTAATTTCAATAATTCAAAGGATCCATACATAAAACAGAACAACTTCTGCTGAAGAAAATCACTCAGGAAAGTGAAAAAAAAGTATTTAAAGCAGAAAACAAAACAAGGAAGACTTAGAACCAAAAATTTTTACTAAAAGCCTTCTTTTTGTTCATTTTTTCCCCTATTGAACAACACTAACTGACAGATAAGGTGTATTTGCATTGCGGTACCAATATGATGACCTTATATCCATTTTATTATTTTATCACCACCCTATGTGAGACAGATAAGGCTTATCGTAAATTAAGAAATGGAAGCATCTTGAGCAACTTACTTAAGGACCTCCTCTTCACAAAAAAAAGAAAAAAAAAAGGCACAAGGTAAATTTGATTTTTGACTAGTACATGCAGTTTTCATTCTGTCATGATTAGTACATGAAGTTAGGCAACTCTGTAATGGCAGATCAAGACTTGAACTCAGCTCTTCTGATGTCAAGTCCAATGTTCTTCCATAGATAATAGAATTTCATTTCAATCACCTTCGTTTCCCTGCCATCAATTTCCAAACAGATGAGGAACTTAAAGCCCATAAGGAGAAGTTATAAAGCCCAATAATGGCAGAACTGAGTCTAAAAAAATCCAGATCACCCACAGAACTCTTTATATGGGGCCTCTCTTGCCCCTGTATTAATTTAAAAATACATTTTTAAAGGGTTGAAGGCGTTCTCTTTGATTTTCAATTTATTTCCTAAATGTAATGGTGGAAGTATGCCATTGGCAGTAGAATGGCAGAGGAATTAAAGATAGTTTGCAATGAATTCCTTTAAACTCACAGAGGACTAAGTAACAACTGCATGTTTATTTAAGGAGTAATTATTTTACTTTCATTTCAAGCCACTAGCATTCATAAGAATACAAAGAAGGCACATACTAATCACATTTTCTGCTACCTTTAAGGACAAATAACTTGCACCTCATGTTTTAGATGGTGGTGGTGAAGATATTTCCTGGCCTAAGAAACAGAAGCTGCATTTGGCCCCATGTTGGTTGTCTAGCAGCTCCTTATTACTGGAAGCAGCCTTAGGGAATTGCTGTCAGAAGGAAATCTATACCCAAACTTCCCCCTTTTCAAGTAAAAAAGTCCAAATCCATTGCTTTATAAAACAGTTCTTCCTGGAATTCACTGAATCTGGTGAAATAAGAAATTCTCAGCCATATCTCACACAAGGTACCTTTACAAATCACCAAGCTACTATAAAATGCAGGTATACTATCTGTATCTTTCAGGAAAGCCCATATCCGTGTACTAAGGATTGTATGAAATAGGGAAGAGGGCCTTAATCCAAACCAATCAATCAAATGTATCATCATAAAAAAGGAGGGGCACATATGTTTAGGGGTTATTATTTTCAAGGAAAATTATATATTTATACAT